>NC_136649.1:21475860-21480860 GCF_949748355.1 Melanostigma gelatinosum
TATTCAGCTTTATATTTATATATATGTATGTATATATCCACTTCAACAGGAAGACAAACACTAAACATAAAGGGAAGCTTACAACTAAGATTTTAACTAGATTGCTTTTATTATTATTATTTAGCCAATAATGAGCTTTTTATTTGACTTTTCAAACCTTCATATTTCAGAAAAGACCTCGTTTTCAGAAAAGATCTCTCACACAAACGGAACGCATCGTATTTTGAAGCAGCAGGCGGCACATATAGGAACTCTATTGTGTTGTGCGATCACATTCCTCAGAGACTGAACCGCATTTACTTTCAAAAGCATTTTGTTCCAACAAAAGTCAATTTATTTGTTCAATTCATATTGAGGAATAATAGTTCTTCCTGTTCCGTTCAGATATCCGAGTATCTGTTTACATGATCAGCTCATCCATCTGCAGAGGCCAAACTGAGAGGAAGAATATTTCAGAGCGCATTTGAAAAAAATAATAATACAAATAAATCTATGCAGGAACGTCTGCAGTGAGATAAAGAGAAACACGGCGAGCAATATGAAGAAAGAGATGAAGGCGGGAGATAAAACCCGGAGGAGCAGCTGCACGGTGGTCGACGGGGAAATCTGGGAGGTTTGAGGTCCTGACCGCCGATAGCCATCACACACACACACACACACACACACACACACACACACACACACACACACACACACACACACACACACACACACACACACACACACACACACACACACACACACACACACACTCTCTCTCACACACACCTTTACAATCTGTGGAGTTTGAGGCCCTCAACGACCGATTTTAATCTCTCTCTCTCTCACACACACACACACACACACACAGGTAAACAAAAGCCTGCACAGATTTGAATCTGGTTAAGATGGACATTCAGATACAAAGTGTGTGTAAAGCCAGAGAACGAACACACACACACACACACACACACGAAGAAGAGGAGGAGAGGAAATTAAACGATGTGAGTAAAAGAGTTTTTTTTGTTTTACAGAGCGAGAGGAAAAAGAAAGACACTGTATCTGTGAGTGATGAAGAGGAGCTTGCTGTAGTCCAACAGGAAGTCATCATCACCGGTTCCCTCGCCAAACAGCCAATTGGATTTTGGATTATTGCAGAAAATAATCTTTGTGTCAAACTAACTTTTATAAGACTTAGACGTTTTGTTCATCAAGATATTCTTCACCAATGAACTTTTACGATGTTTGAAGTGCATAAAAAGAAATAACGACTACTTTTTCCTGAACCTGTAAATAATCATTTCACAATCTGTTCTTGAACCCAAGTAGTTTCCTGCAAAGACGGAACTTTATTTTGAAAAGATTGTTTTTATGTGTTGGCCTTTGTCACCGGTCCCGTTCGTGACTTTCACGGACAGGATATCGGGCGGAGAACGTCAGGTTCGGGGGTCTCGGGATCACCTCTCTGCTGTTTGCAGATGATGTGGTCCTGTTAGCCTCCTCGGATCGTGACCTCCAGCATTCACTGGGGCGGTTTGCAGCCGAGTGTGAAGCGGCGGGGATGAGAGTTAGCACCTCCAAATCTGAGGCCATGGTGCTCTGCCGGAAACCGGTGGATTGCTCCCTCAGTGGGGACGGAGTGCCTACCGCAAGCGAAGGAGTTCAAGTATCTCGGGGTCTTGTTCACGAGTGAGGGTAAGATGGAGCGGGAGATCGACAGTCGGACCGGTGCGGCTGCAGCAGCAAAGCAGGCGCTGCACCGGACCGTCTTGGTGAAGAGGGAGCTGAGCCGGTCGGTCTACGTTCCTACCCTCACGTCACCAACTCTGGGTCGTGACCGAACGGTCGCGGCTACAAGCGGCCGAAATGAGTTTCCTCCGTAGGGTGGCCGGGCTCAGCCTTAGCGATAGGGTAAGGAGCTCGGACATCAGGAGGGAACTTGGAGTCGAGCCGCTACTCCTTCTCGTCGAAAGGAGTCAGCTGAGGTGGTTCGGACATCTAATTAGGATGCCTCCTGGACGCCTCCCACTGGAGGTTTTCCAGGCACGTCCAACTGGTAGGAGACCCCGGGGAAGACCCAGTACATGCTGGAGGGATTATATCTCCCAGCTGGCCTGGGAACGCCTCGGGATCCTCCAGAATGAGCTGGAACATGTTGCGGGGGAGAGGGAAGTCTGGGTCAGCCTGCTAGGCATGCTGCTACCGCAACCCGGATCAGCGGAGGAAAATGGATGGATGTTGAATAAATATTAGAAAATTCAGATTTATACTTTATAAAGAAGGACGAGAAGATAAAGTAAGAGCACAAGGAGAGAGGACTGATCTCTCTCTCTCTCTCTCTCTCTCCACTTCTTTCAATTCAGCCAATCAGGTGACCTGCAGCCCAGGTTCCACCCCGTCAACTCTGGAGGACGAGAACACACACACACACACTCACGCACACACTCAGACAAAAGGCCCTTCAGGACGAGGGTAATTGCTTCCATGGCGATGGGAAAGGAAGGCAGAGAACAAGTGTCACTTTGGATTAAGCCCCGCCTGTTGACATCGCCATGGCGATGACACCGCCGCTTGCTGCGAGTGTGTGTGAGTGTGTGTGTTCACCGATCAGGGGACTGAGTGCCAAAACCAATCTGCCTACACAGAGAGAGAGAGAGAGACAGAAAGACAGAGAGACAGACAGAGATAGAGACAGAGACAGAGAGACAGACAGAGAGATAGATGAAGGGAAGGAAGGAGTAAAGGAGAGGAGGAAAGGTGATAACAGAGGGATGAAATAAGGGAATGATAGAGTTTTAAAAAAAGAGCGAGAGAATAAAATGGGTAAAGATGAAAAAATAGAGAAGAAGAGCAAATAGAGATGGAAAGAAGAGAACAAGGGGTTGATGGAGTGAGATGAAACAAAAAAGAAATGAAGCTCAGAGAGCGAGAAAGAGGTCGAGTGAGTTCCTATTGGCCGAGAGAGAACGAGAGGAAGTGACTGATCTCCAGTCGTCTGTCAATCAAAAAGACACAAAAACACGATCAGCTGGTGAAATGAACCAAACAAAATATAGACTCGGAGACCCTCCCTCCCTCTCTCTCCATCTCCGTCTCTCTCTCTCTCTCTCCGTCTCTCTCTCTCTCCGTCTCCCTCTCTCTCGCTCCATCTCCCTCTCTCTCTCCGTCTCTCTCTCTCCGTCTCTCTCGCTCCATCTCCCTCTCTCTCTCCGTCTCTCGCTCTCTGTCTCTCTCTCTCTCCGTCTCTCTCTCTCTCTCTCTCTCTCTCTCCGTCTCTCCGTCTCTCTCTCTCTCTCTCTCTCTCTGTCTCCCTCTCTCTCTCTCTCTCTCTGTCTCTCTCTCTCTCTCTCTCCCATTGAGACATTTAAACCATCATGTGGTGTTTGGACGTGTTCTCACCTTCTATCTGTTTTACTGAGCTCTGCCACGGTGCTTTAACATGAACCCGAGCATGACAGCAACACACACACACACACCTACACACACACACCTACACACACACACACACACACTCTCTCTGTTCAGGTAATAACACGCTGTTTTAAATACATATTTGATTTAACAGAACGATGACTTGACATCTAACCGGTTTGTGAAAGCTTTCTTCTCGTCTTTAAATTAAACTTTAAAAAGTGAAATGTGGTGTTTCTCCATTAGTAACACAGCGACATGGTTTATTCATCTGTGGTGGAATGTTTCGCTTCCAGACTTTTTGTCATTTCATTTGTTTATCTGCGTCGGGAGGAAACTTTCATGCTCAGATTCATTAATGCACAATTAAGCAAAGCTCACACGATGATGAACAGTAAGAGGTGATAATGGGAATTTGTATGGATTTGAGTTGAGGAGTATTCATTACTAAAGATGAATAATAAGAACATGAACAAATTACAGGCAGCCATCTTGGAAGTTTTAACACTTTTCAACAACAAAACAAAGATAAATAGAACAAAAGTGAACACGTTAATGGGTTCAGCGTTCATAACTCATGGAGCTAAATCAATCTGGAGCTGCTCGGAAAATCATATTTCAGTTTAACGCGTCAGCCGGATGAAAAACCTGAAGATTTATAACCCAAAGGTTTATTTACTGCTTTTATTTTACTGTTTTATTAATGTTTTTAGCCACAATAACTTCCACTGGAGTTATTGTCATAATGACCTCAGATTAATATATATTCCGCATGTGGACATTGTTGTATTTATTCATGCATCAGATCAACAAACAGATGTTTTCATATATTTTTTCCTCCGTTTACGTTAATGAAGATTTGTCGACGTTGTTCTGGATTAATCGTTGATTATTGTTCAAGAACTCACGGTGAGCCACAAACGATCATTTAAAAACATCAGAGGATGAAACTAAATATGGCAAAGATCTTCATTCATGTTGCTGACATATTAGAGTCAAAGGTTTTCAAAGAGCGGATTCAGTATCACGAAAATACAGACAATAGAAATATCCATTTCCTCCATGTTTTTATTAATACATGTATAAATGAGTCTGTGAGTGCTGTGTGAACCTTCAGCACATAGAGAGGAATGAATGTGTAGAGTTCGGTGAATGTAAGAGCTGCTGAAGTGGAGATTTTCTGAAATGTTGTGTTTAAATATGCAAATGAGGCATTATGTGGTGGGAACTTGATAAGTACAGTTGACGTAACTTGATGAGTTCTCTGGACTAAACACATTTAAAGGTGCAGACTCGTGACGATGAAGTCTGATTTAAAGGAAACGTCTCATATTAAAGAAGTGAAAACAAACTGAAGACGGACGGAGAGATGGAGAGAGGCAGAAGGAAGGATGATGAAAGAAGGATGCAAGAGAAGGAGGTGACAGCTGCAGAGATTAATGACATTCACCTCCTCTGAACTCACCCTCTCCTGATCTCCCTTTCGTTCACTCATTCCCTCTCTCTCCTTTCCTACTTCCTCCTCCTCTCTCCTTATGTCCACATTTGTTGATCACCTACTCTCATATCCTTCACTCCTTCCTCACCCTCCTGTCCTCTTCTCTTTCCTA
>NC_136649.1:21483360-21488360 GCF_949748355.1 Melanostigma gelatinosum
ATAATAAGTGTTTAAGTGTATCTGAGTATAGTGCAGTCTGAGTGTAGAAAGTACGGAGAAAGAGGAAGTAAGCAGGGTGTTGGCTTCAAGGGATGGGGAAATAATGATGGTTGAGAAGAAAAGACACAAAGCACAATAATGATGAAGGATGAGATCAATAATCATTTTATAAGCAAATGTGTACTAACCAAACCGATTTAACAAATGTAAACCTGATAATAATATGTGTATCTGAGTATAGTGCAGTCTGAGTGTAGAAAGTACGGAGAAAGAGGAAGTAAGCAGGGTGTTGGCTTCAAGGGATGGGGAAATAATGATGGTTGAGAAGAAAAGACACAAAGCACAATAATGATGAAGGATGAGATCAATAATCATTTTATAAGCAAATGTGTACTAACCAAACCGATTTAACAAATGTAAAAACTGATTAACAAATGTTCTGTGTGACCGGAGCTGCGATGTAAGAAAAGTGCTTGTCAGGATGACTTGCAGAAATTAGGAGAAGACTGTTGCAAGAGATGAGTCAGAGGCAGGAAGCCTGGACTTATATGGACATGTTCGAACCCAACATCCTTTCCAGAGGGTGGGGGGGATGAGAGCATGTATTGAGCAGGAGGGGGGCTAACAGCCCAAATGATGAATAAAAGAAGTGGTTTGCTTGCTGCAAGCTGGGATTTCATCGCGGATGCCGACCAAGCGCATCGGAAGAAGATACTAAAAGCCTGCAGCTGATGTATTGAGGACTTCGTCTCTGTTCACGGAAAAGAGACCTCTGTTCGTGGACATTGAGATTAAAAGACGAAGGTTCTAACTCTCCCCACCGCTCGCCTCTTAACATCTGGACAACTGAGAAAGCCGCAGCTGCCTGAGAAAGACTTTGTACTGAGTTTTGAGAACAGCTGAACGGGCTCCGTTGCGGAGCGGGAGGATCGAGGGTCCGGCCGGACCTTCGCTCCTAACAACTCCAAAAGAACTCTTTTCATCGCACCATTGGACATCCAGCTCTAACCGAGCCGTCTCGGCGACTAAAACTAATGAGTATAATCGAAGAAGATAATTAAATTGACTAATCATGTGTAGTGACATTTTATGTGAGCTGTAGCTGTAACCCCTGCAAACTAACTAAATATAACCTGCAATAAATATCTAATCTGCATTTAAAGTGAAATCCTCAAGTGCATTAATTTGCCGAAGTAGTAAAGAGTTCCTCGTGACAGTAAAAAGTAAAAGCTATTGTATGTCTAACAACTGAGTTCTGAAAGGTTATCCTAGAGACCGAATCCACTTAACAACCCCTTACGGTTTTAGCAAGAAGTAATCCTAGCCGTTAAAACCTAACCTGGCATTTACCAAGAGCACGGATCCATAAGAGGGAAGCTGCCATAACCGACGCGACTGGTAGGAGCGCCCGGGGTCAGGGTGGCCCCTCGACCGAGTGCACTCAGACCGGAGGAAGCAGGGTAGACGTCGGGAGTAACGGCAGTTAGAAGAGCCAGGCGAGTTCCCTCGCCAGAACACCAGCTCGAGAATCTTTTAATAGAGAGCTGAGTCAGTAATTAGCCCCGTATCGGGCCAGAAGTACCCAGGATCTAACACGTGGCGCCCATAACGTGGGGCTCGACAGAAAAGGAGTACGTTGAGTCCAAAAGAAGAACCCCGGCAGCTAAGAGAGGCTGTCGTTCGTGAACGAAAAGACCTGAGGTGAGGCGTTGTGGTAGAAAGCAAAGCTGCCCAAGCCACGAAGAAGTCCGATGGCGAGACATCCACGCATCGAAGCTGTGTGTGGTATTTACAAGCCAGCACAGGAGAAGCCGCAGGCGACGGGGAGCATCGACCAGACTCGCCCGACCTGTAGAGGGGCCAGAGCCTGATCCCATCCCTTCCTCAACGCGCGACGAGAGGCTTTGGGAGGAAGGCGACTCGAGACAACAAAGACAAAGACAAAGTCCAAGATGCAAGTGCAGCAGAACGGACCAGATGTTCCAGGGACCGGCCGGCAGACGGAGGCGACCCAGCGGGACGAGCCAGCGGCCCAGATGAAGGAATCGCCACCGGACGGCAGAGAGGACCCGATGGCGACGAAGGCAGCCCGCAGACGGCGACGACTCAGCAGGACGTGCCAGCGACATCGACCCAGGACCCGGCAGCAGACGGCAGCGCGGACCAGGAGGAGAACGGCGCTGGAGCACGCAGAGCGGCATCGGGAGGACCGACGCTGGATAAAGACGACAGAGGCAACGTCCAACATCAGGTCATCCTGTACGGAAGAGGATGGACCACCTGGGACGCTGCCATCCAACAACACCTAACCGACCTACATCAAGAAGAAAGTAGGGCGTCGGTTAAAGGAGAAGTAGAACATCAGTGCAAAGAGAAGGGTGAAAAGAGCTAGAGTCATAACTGATAGTTATTACTGTGCTCAGGCCCTTAACGAAGACCTGTCCATATGGGAGGAAAATGGGTTTGAGAGCGCTAAAAGTAAAAAAGTGGCTCATCAAGACCTATGGAGAAAAATAGCCGAATTACAGCTAAGCATAGAGCTCGACGTGGTGCACCAGAGGGCCCACACGCGAGAAGAAATTCACTGGCAAGGAAACGAAGAAGTGGATCGTTTCGTCCAGATGACACAAATTGTCTTTGTTGGGATCGAGAAGTGGGAAGAATTGCCCAAAGGAAGGGTAGTCCCAGAAGAGAGCGTGGAGGAGGTGGTGCAGGCAGTGCATGGCGCACTAGGATTTGCAGGCACCGTTCCAACGCAAAGGGAACTGGAAAAGCAGCGACTCTGGATTCCTGAAAAAGAAGTCCGCAGAATCCTAAAAAAAAACTGTGAGTTGTGTGGTCGATACAACGCAGGAAGGAGAGGACAAAGGGAGGGGAGGACTCACCATTAAGAAAAGAGGAATCCAAGGAGTGGGGCAGCTGAAGCCGGTTCCGCATTAGGAGAAAACCAGGAACTCAAGAATGGCCACCAACATACAAGATTTACCACCCTACGTCAGAGTGGCCAATGTCAAAGGGGTGGTTAACATGAGAAGGAGCACTACGGGGCTCTGGGCAGGAAGAGCCCTGAGGAAGTTGGGTTATGCAAGAAGTGATTTCTCTCCGGAGAAAAAAGAAGTGTTGCAATGGAGAGAAATTAAGAATGACTGTGTGGTCTGCCTGCTGCCGACCACCCTAGCCGTTGCATGGCAGGGACCCGGAGACCAGAAACCACTCCGGGTCACAGGAAAAAGAAAAGAGTTTAACCGCATGCGCCATAAACCGGTGAAGGTTATGGATGCATGCATATGCGGTACATGCCGTGTGGAGAAGTTAACAAGGTTAACCTTCATCACCTAGTGGTGATCGACAGCTGGGAGCAGGCATCAGGACCGTCTTCACCAGAGGACGACGTGCTCGTCATCACTGCCCTGGCCGACGAAAGCTTCCTGTGAGATTCCTACTAGCTAAGGCGAGGCAGCCTGTGACCTCAAGAAGGGGATGTCAAGAAGAGTTGAGCCCACAGAGCTGCCTCGAAAACATGCATACACGATCAGGGGAAGGTCAGGATATAAAAAGCATATAATCATAAATCAATAGTTAAAGTGTAATCGAAAGATAAAGTGTATGATCGTTACATAACAAATATTTAATACATAGAGTGATTTAAACAAATGTAATGAATGTTTCTGTGTGTTCTGTGGAGCTGAGATAGATGTATTGGGCAAGTATTGGGCAAGAATGACATTGCTGTAATCAAGACCAGATGTTGGGTGTAGTCAAGAGAAAGATCTAGAAACTGATGTAATAGGTTGAGTCATACAGGCAATGTTCGGCTTAACGCCCTTTCCAGAGGGAGGGGGGATGAGTAATGGACCAAACAGGTGGGGGCTGATCACAGCCCATATGAGGAATATAAGGACATGCTTGCAAAGAACAAGCTGGGATTTCATCGCGGATGCCGTACCAAGCGCATCGGAAGAAGATACTAAAGCCTGCAGCTGATGTATTGAGGACTTCGTCTCTGTTCACGGAAAAGAGACCTCTGTTCGTGGACACTGAGATTAAAAGACGAAGGTTCTAACTCTCCCCACCGCTCGCCTCTTAACATCTGGACAACTGAGAAAGCCGCAGCTGCCTGAGAAAGACTTTGTACTGAGTTTTGAGAACAGCTGAACGGGCTCCGTTGCGGAGCGGGAGGATCGAGGGTCCGGCCGGACCTTCGCTCCTAACAACTCCAAAAGAACTCTTTTCATCGCACCATTGGACATCCAGCTCTAACCGAGCCGTCTCGGCAACTAAAACTAATGAGTATAATCGAAGAAGATAATTAAATTGACTAATCATGTGTAGTGACATTTTATGTGAGCTGTAGCTGTAACCCCTGCAAACTAACTAAATATAACCTGCAATAAATATCTAATCTGCATTTAAAGTGAAATCCTCAAGTGCATTAATTTGCCGAAGTAGTAAAGAGTTCCTCGTGACAGTAAAAAGTTAAAGCTATTGTATGTCTAACAACTGAGTTCTGAAAGGTTATCCTAGAGACCGAATCCACTTAACAATCCCTTACGGTTTTAGCAAGAATTAATCCTAGCCGTTAAAACCTAACCTGGCATTTACCAAGAGCGCGGATCCATAAGAGGGAAGCTGCCATAACCGACGCGACTGGTGGGAGCGCCCGGGGCCAGGACTGGTCTCTCGGCCGAGCGCGCTCTGACCGGAGGAAGCAGGGTAGACGTCGGGAGTAACGGCAGTTAGCGGAGCCAGGCGAGTTCCCTCGCCAGAACACCAGCTCGAGAATCTTTTAATAGAGAGCTGAGTCAGTAATTAGCCCCGTATCGGGCCAGAAGTACCCAGGATCTAACAATATATATAGATATATATATATATCTATATATAGACATATATAGATATATATATATATATCTATATATGTCTATATATAGATATATATATGTATATCTATATATAGATATATATATATATATATATATATATATAGATATATATATATAGAT
>NC_136649.1:21490860-21493360 GCF_949748355.1 Melanostigma gelatinosum
TATCCACAATAAAATATTGTTTTTGTTGTTTAATTCCCTTACTTTTGTTTCAGGGAGCCAGTTACCTGATTGGCTGTTCATGCACTTAAATAAATCACATTCTGGTTGAATTGATGGACAGAATAAATATTTGGTGATAAAAAGTGTAATTAGGAAATAAAATGGTCCCTGGATGAAGGCTGACGTGAGATACAAATACAGACTTTACAAATCGGAATAAAAGTGACCGGCGACAAGCTTTATTTTGAAAATACAAAAGATGTAATACGATTTAAAAATAGAAATATAATATAGGAAGTGGATTTTAAATGTTAACTGGATCCTTCTGACAGATACTCTGTAATTATTTAAACATTAATCTTTTTACAAATGTATTTCCTCTCTCATGAGTCCCCGTACAGAAGACGTTTGTAGTTCTTCGTCTCAGACTCTGTGACGTCGTAAACGTGAAAGTCTCCGTTATCAGAAGTGCTTCAGTCATGTGAGACGTCAACCAAGGAAGTAATCGTCACAATAAACCAACTAGAGGTGGAAAATCAACTTCTTCATTCAATTATTTCCCGCGCAGAGAGCACTTAAGCAGCCGCAAACAAATTATGTTTTATTCTCCATTTGAGTTTATACACGAAGCCAATTAGTAAATTACCAACGAAGAGAACAACACGGTGTAAATCATTAGCTCACCAACGAGCCTGTGTTCTTATCCACAGAGCCGCTTTAACTGGGCAGTAAAACGCCTCTTTACACTCTTCACCCCGTTTGGTTTCCAATCCCAGCTAATGCAGTCACGCCGCACAGTAAAAACTGTGCAGCTGATAATTACAGGACTCTGTTCAAATAAAGTCTGCTGCAGTCAGGAACACCGAGGAGCTGCAGAGAGAGCAGGGATGGATGCACCTTAAAGACTCTGCACACTGCTGTCATGAGGGTACGAACTAAAGACAACAGAGAACACAGAGTGATGGTACTGATACTGTAATGCTAATACTACTGATGCTACTACAACTAATACTGGTGATGCTAGAGTGTATTTGGTTGAAAGGATCAGTGATCGATCCACCTTAAAGACTCTGCACACTGCTGTCATGAGGGTACGAACTAAAGACAACAGAGAACACAGAGTGATGGTACTGATACTGTAATGCTAATACTACTGATGCTACTACAACTAATACTGGTGATGCTAGAGTGTATTTGGTTGAAAGGATCAGTGATCGATCCACCTTAAAGACTCTGTACACTGCTGTCATGAGGGTACGAACTAAAGACAACAGAGAACACAGAGTGATGGTACTGATACTGTAATGCTAATACTACTGATGCTACTACAACTAATACTGGTGATGCTAGAGTGTATTTGGTTGAAAGGATCAGTGATCGATCCACCTTAAAGACTCTGCACACTGCTGTCATGAGGGTACGAACTAAAGACAACAGAGAACACAGAGTGATGGTACTGATACTGTAATGCTAATACTACTGATGCTACTACAACTAATACTGGTGATGCTAGAGTGTATTTGGTTGAAAGGATCAGTGATCGATCCACCTTAAAGACTCTGTACACTGCTGTCATGAGGGTACGAACTACTGGTATTTCTCATAATGTCTCTGCTACTGGTATTACTGCTGCCCTGAGATTAAAACTGCTGCTTATACTGCTATTACTACTACTGGCAGTAGTACTGCTAATACTGACGATCCTGTTAAAGTTCCATCGTGGTGAACGCTTGCTGATCTTTAAAACGCCAGCATTTAGAACGGAGTTTGGTGTGATAAATACCTGAGGTGCACGCTCTCTGACACTCTTCTGACTGCACGGAACTCTTTAAATCACATTTTGTGACATTAACACCTTCAGCCGGTGGAGCTCTTTAACTATTATCTCGGCTCAGCTCGGCTCAGCACGGCCCTCCTCCGGCCCTATCTGAGCCAGGGATTGCCGGCTAAACCTTTTTTCCATGCAGCAAGTGGACCATGACTGGGATGAAATAGGCTGAGATCCCGTGGAGAAGGAGGGGGAGGGGTGGGGTGGGGGGGTAATCAAAGGAGGAGATGGGGCGAGAGAAAGGGGGCGAGCATCAGAGAGAGAGAGAGAGAGAGAGAGAGAGAGAGAGGTTTCTAAATGCAGCATGTCGATCCGACGATCCTCCAACTGATAGACTTCTGACGACGGGTGAGGAGCCAATCTGAGGGAGACTTTCACAGTTGAATCGCCACAGAAAAGTGGGGGGCGACACATTCAGGATGTGGACCTTATAGCCTGTCTGTCTCCGTCTCCGTCTACCTGTCTGTCTGTCAACCAAGAGAATCAGTCCAACACCTGACAGCCTTTTCAGCCGTGCGTCTGTCTCGGCTCTTGTTCACTTCCTGTCTCTCCTCGCGTGTCTCTCTTCCGTCCGTCTCTGTTTGTCTGTCTTTGTTGTGAATCAAACATTTTTTCCAGTTTGGTGGAAGCCAATGATAGAAGTCGTAGAAGTCTTGAAAGACAAGTCTCTCA
>NC_136649.1:21498360-21500860 GCF_949748355.1 Melanostigma gelatinosum
ATGAGGAGTGAGGAGTGAGCAGTGAGGCGTGAGCAGTGAGGAATGAGGAGTGAGGAGTGAGCAGTGAGGAGTGAGTGAGGAGTGAGCAGTGAGGAATGAGGAGTGAGCAGTGAGGAGTGAGCAGTGAGGCGTGAGCAGTGAGGAATGAGGAGTGAGGACTGAGGAGTGAGGAGTGAGCAGTGAGGAGTGAGCAGTGAGCAGTGAGCAGTGAGGAGTGAGGAATGAGCAGTGAGCAGTGAGGAGTGAGCAGTGAGGAATGAGGAGTGAGGAGTGAGCAGTGAGGCGTGAGCAGTGAGGAATGAGGAGTGAGGAGTGAGCAGTGAGGCGTGAGCAGTGAGGAATGAGGAGTGAGCAGTGAGGAGTGAGCAGTGAGGAATGAGGAGTGAGGAGTGAGGAGTGAGCAGTGAGGCGTGAGCAGTGAGGAATGAGGAGTGAGCAGTGAGGAATGAGCAGTGAGGAGTGAGGAATGAGCAGTGAGGAGTGAGGAGTGAGCAGTGAGGCGTGAGCAGTGAGGAATGAGGAGTGAGCAGTGAGCAGTGAGGAGTGAGCAGTGAGGAATGAGGAGTGAGCAGTGAGGAATGAGCAGTGAGGAGTGAGGAATGAGCAGTGAGGAGTGAGGAGTGAGCAGTGAGGCATGAGCAGTGAGGAATGAGGAGTGAGCAGTGAGCAGTGAGGAGTGAGCAGTGAGCAGTGAGGAGTGAGCAGTGAGGAATGAGGAGTGAGGAGTGAGCAGTGAGGCGTGAGCAGTGAGGAATGAGGAGTGAGCAGTGAGCAGTGAGGAGTGAGCAGTGAGGAGTGAGCAGTGAGGAGTGAGCAGTGAGGAGTGAGCAGTGAGGAGTGAGCAGTGAGGAATGAGCAGTGAGGAGTGAGGAGTGAGCAGTGAGGAGTGAGGAGTGAGGAGTGAGCAGTGAGGCGTGAGCAGTGAGGAATAAGCAGTGAGCAGTGAGTGAGCAGTGAGGAGTGAGCAGTGAGGCGTGAGGAGTGAGGAGTGAGGAGTGAGGAGTGAGGAGTGAGGAGTGAGCAGTGAGGCGTGAGTAGTGAGGAGTGAGCAGTGGGAGGAGATGCTCCCGTGTGGTCTGTGTGTTCAGGAGGAAAGAGAGAGGCCAAACGACGAGTTCAGACGTTCGTCTGCAGGAAGTCTGATGGAGTTATTCTCTCGCTGCAGCATGTATGTATGTATATATTAAGTGTTAATTGTAAAAACAAATGTTATTTCTCCGCTCAATCCCTAATTTGTACTGATAATTAATGTCTATGAGCCAGCATCACGACAGACACTCCCCTGGAGGATTCTGGGAAAGCTGCAGTTAGAAACATTAACTAACTTCAGTCAAATCTTCAGAGATGAAAGAAGAGAGAGGATCCAGAACAGAGACACAGGAAGTAGGCGCTGAATGTTTCATGTCTTCCTGTTTCAAGGTAAACAAGCTTTTCAGGTGATTTTTTAGCTAAAACTCATTCGACTGATTTGTTTCAAACATTCTGACTGTTGATTTCAGAGGCAATCAGACTGATGGGCCGCGAGATCAATGCTGCTGGACTACAAACACCACATCAGGACTTCAGAAGGTCTCTGCACACGCACACACACACACACACTTCCTCCGTGTCTAAATCTATACAATCCATTATTAACATGTTTCCTGCCAGACAAAGACACACAGGTACATGATAAAATACAGAGAAATAAAAGACAAAATAAGAAAAGGTTAAATTATTGAATTCGTGGAGCTGTCTTCCAACATAAACAAAGACGCAGAGATGAAGAGGAGGAGAATTGAGGTTTTTCTTTCTCTTTCTTACAGAGAAGGTGGAAAGTAGGTTAGAAAAGAAAGTCAAGGTGAGACAGAAAGTGTGGCATCAAAGAGAGGAAGTCGAACAAACACGCCAGGAAGTCGACTCAAGCGACACGGAAGAGAAAAAAAACACATCGGAACGCATCAAACCAACGAGAGAGGAAGAGGAGGAAGAGGAGGATTTATGTGTTTTTAGAGCCATCATGTCTGAAGGACAGACCTTGGTCGAGTCCAGTCTCTCTCTCTCTCTCTCTCTCTCTCTCTCTGTCTCTCTCTGTCTCGCTCGCTCTCTCTGTCTCTCTCTCTCTCTCTCTCTCTCTCTGTCTTTCTCTGTCTTTGTCTCTCTCTCTCTGTCTCTCTCTCTCTCTCTGTCTCTCTCTCTGTCTCTCTCTGTCTCTCTCTCTCTCTCTGTCTCTCTCTCTCTCTGTCTCTCTCTCTCTCTGTCTCTTTGTCTCTCTCTATCTCTGTTTGTCTCTCTCTCTCTCTGTCTCTCTCTCTCTCTCTCTTTGTCTCTCTCTATCTCTGTTTGTCTCTCTCTCTCTCTCTTTGTCTCTCTCTCTCTTTGTCTCTCTCTATCTCTGTTTGTCTCTGTCTCTCTCTATCTATGTTTGTCTCTCTCTCTCTCTGTGTCTCTCTGTCTCTGTGTTTGTCTCGCTCTGTCTCATTCTCTCTGTTTGTCTCTCTCTCTCTCTGTGTCTCTCTGT
>NC_136649.1:21505860-21533360 GCF_949748355.1 Melanostigma gelatinosum
CAGTCTGAATTTTGAGGATATTTGTGTAAAATACATTGTTGAACATGGATGAAGTGAGCTGCTTGGAGGTTTGTTTCCTCCCAGTTTGTTTGCATTAAAAACCTTTGCGCTCTTATTAGGACAGTAACTACACATAGAAGTGTCCTATTTCAAGTTCAGGACCAGAAAGCAACCAGTTCTCGGGTTAAAATGCAGCTACACTTTAGCTTTTGCATGTTTTAGCACATTTATTGCAAGACATTTTGTGCAGCTGTTTCATATTTTTTTCATTCATTGTTGTAGCACATGAAAACCTATTAGCAGACCTGAGCTCTGTAATCCATCCCAGTGAACGTTCATTCATTCATAGTCAGAGCGTTACATTGTAGAGGAAACTCTTCTCAAATCATTCTGCACCTTAAAGTGGCACTCCACAGATTCCACTTGTCAAGATCAGTTTAATCACACCCAGTATGGAGGCGCAGTACTACATCAGTGGAGTACTTCTTAACTGCGTTACTATGCAAAACGTTAACGTACGATGAATTGAAGTTTAATTAATCACGTAAATGCAAAGATTGGTGGCAGACAGCAGCTCTCGGATGTTACAGCTGTGATTGCACTTTGTTTTTTGCAGATGGTGCGTTCTTTATATTATGACAGTTTTCCTAAAATGAGGTTAAAATATTGCAATGCATCGCCTTGCATACAGTATTACAATACATTGAATGGTAAACTCTATCATGGTACGTATCGTATCGGCAGATTCTCTCCAACACACAGCGCTGCTAAAACAGTTCAAATGTGTCAGTATAAAAAACTATGATGTGTATTTACTGACTAAACACAGGTGTGCTGCTTTAAGGTCCTTATTATCTCAGGTTATGAAGTGTTTGAGTGACGCTTTACCAAACACGTTTCATCAAATTGCCAGAAATTAAATTGCCAAACAGTGAAACTTGTCTCGTTGCTCATGTTGCCCAGTGGTTCTGGACTTGGTTTTATTATTTTTATTCAATATGAGAATCATGAATCTTACATCAGGTGCTGAAACAAACTGATACTTATTGCACATTTGATGGAATAACATGATTTAACAACCTGGAATCAAGATGGTTAAACTGGATGATAGGGGTTAAAAGAACGTGCATTAAAGGAGGCGATGAATAAAACAATTGTATTTATGAACATGCGCAGAACAAAATGTCTTTTTGGCGGGTAAAAGTGTCCGGTGAGTTGGGAGATGTACCTGGTCACCTGAAACCGCTCGTGTCTTTGGAGATATTGAAGAAAAAATGAACGCTGCAGACCGAAAGTCGACAGGCAGGCGAAGTGACACGTCGAATATAGTGAAATGCAAAACACAAAAGTGACTATGCACAGTGAAGTTTTGAATTTTACACACCCACCAAAGACAGGCTGTCAAAACCCATGCCGGAATGGATTTTTCATACAGAGAGAGAGAGAGAGAGAGAGAGAGAGAGAGCGAGAGAGAGAGCGAGAAGAGGAGAATAAAAGAGAGGAGAGGGAAAGGGCGAGAGACACCGGCAGAGGAGGAGAGAGAGGGAGCCGGAGAGGCAGTGAAGCGGTGCCGGCTTGCAGGAGAACATTAGCCGCACGGTGTAGCGCTCCATAAAACCATTGACATTGTCGGTCTTGCTTTGTGGACGAGTATTATTGTAAAACACAGTTTTCTGAGGCGAGCCGGCCGCTATTGTTCTTGTCAGAGGGGTGAGGCGAGGGCACCGCCGGCATTACTTATTTCTCTTTTAAAGCCGTGCAGGAGGAAAGCAGAGGGAGTCGGAGGGGGGAGGAGGGTTTTCAAATTAAACCAGCGAGATGTAAGTCCAGAGATTGTATTACTTTTAGATTTGATCTCTTGATGCATGACTAGGGAACATATCGCTGCTGTCGGGGAGCAGGAACACAAGAGAACAATAAAAAGAAGAGGGCCGCTCGGTTCTCGGTGTACTTTGCTGATTGTACAGCGAGAGTCTGGATTGTCATATCAGCCTGCAGTCAGTGAAGCACAAACAAGTGGATGATTAGAGTCGGAGGACTTGCTGTGGACCCGAGTCCTCTCGGGGGTAAATACATTAGTACCTTATTAGTTATCAAATATGACATCATCCCACGTCCCAAACGTGGATCGAAAAGTTTCAATTTCTATTTTTGTTTTCAAATAGCTCCACCCTCTCCACCCGTTTCCTGCTTCCTTCCTTCATGTTTCCTCCCATCCCTCTCTCTATCTCCCCCTGCAACTTCTCTCCTCTCCTTCTTTTCCTTTCTTACATCTCCTCCTCGTCAATCCATCCTTAAATCATCCCTTCATCCCTCCTTTTTATATTTTGTCGACCTCCTTCCATTTACTTCCCGCCATCCTGTCTCCCCCTTTGTCTCTCTTTAGGTAGGATTCCCTCCGTTTCTTCCATCCTTCCTCCTTTCCCTCTCTCTCTCGTCCTCCTCATTCTTAAACTTCCATCCATCTACTTCCTGCCATCCGGTCTCTCCCTGTCTCTCATCAGCTATGCTTCCTTCCTTTTTACTCCCTCCCTTTCTCACTTAGTCCATCCCTCCTTTTTCCTTTATCTCCATATAACTCTCCTCCCTTCCTCTCCTCCTTCCTTCTCTTCACATCTCACTTCATCCCTAATATGTTTCCTTCACCTCCACCCATTTCCTTCCATTGATTCCTTTCCTCCTTAATTTCTCTCCATCTTTCTCTATTTGTCCCCGCTCCATATCCGTTTTCCTTCTTACCGTTTCACTCCCTCTCTCCTCCTCTCATCCACCCACAGAACATTGTGAATAACTCTTTACACCTCTTTCTCACATCCTTAAATCATTTCATCCTTCCTGTTTTTTCTTTACCTCCGTGCTTCTCTTTCATTATCTTACTCCATCTTTCCTCTTTACCTCCATCCCTCCTTCACCTATTTACAAATCACTCTCCCTCTTTCCTTCCTTCTCTTTCCCCCTTCTGTCCTGCATCCTAACAATCTTCTCTCTTTTTTTCTTCTCTCCCTCTTCATCATCCCTCCATTCTCCCTTTTCTCTTTCATCAATCTGTCCATTAGTTCCAGATTGATGCATTCAGGTGTCATTTTGGAAAGTGGTCGAGTAACTGCATCAAACACACACAGAGAAAATCAACTCTACACACAGAATAAACACAACTGTGAGCACACACCAACGACGCAACCCCCCCCCCCCACACACACACGCACACACACACACACACACTTTGGTGCACAAGCAGCAGAAATTCAATAACCTGAGTATAAACACAGTCGCTCGCTTGCGCACGCCGACACACACACAAAAGACAGACTCATGGGTAAATGCACACTGAGATGAACATAAGCAAGTAAACAAACACACACACACACACACACACACACGGTAGAAATACACACTCCATCAGGCCAAAATGGCAGTGGTGGGAGGCAGTACAATGGGTGTTGCCGGGCGCCGGCAGAGCTAAATTGCAGACAGCGAAGGGGAGATCTGGGCCATTTTTCAAGGCCGACTATATATTACAAATTGGCTACCAGGGCATTGTCTTAGAATACACACACACACACACACACACACACACACACACACACACAGTGAAAAACTAATCCTGGCTTGTCCTGTTGTAGCCCAAAGAGCCGCAGAAATCTGCCCTTTTCTCTCTTTTTCGACAATTTCCCCGGAATAAACCATGTGATTGAAAATGTGTCAGTTTAGCGACTGTGGACGCCACACACACACACACACACACACACACACACACACACACTTCTGCTCCCCTGTTTACTGGCTGTAGACCCCGTTTATTATGAGAATGTTCAACATTTCCAGGGTCAGGCTCAAATCCACACCCTGTGGTATACACACACACACACACACAGGTAATACACACCTGTACACACAGACACACACTTTGTCCCCAGCTGGCCGGGATGTGTTGGTCCGGGTTTAGCCGGTCAGTCTCGCTCCAGTGCTGCAGTAAAGCTGGAGGAGAGTTTAACTCCCAAACTAAATCCCTTCAGAAACACAAAGTGTGAGTTCTTTCACCATCTTTGTGAGGACGACTTGAGCTTTAGATCTTAAGACTGACGCTTTTGATTTGAGGACATCTTTGAAAAGTAAAGACAAAAGACACATTCATGACACGTCTCACTTTACATCCATGACGTCATCATTTCATCCTGTTAGACATTTGCGTCTAATTGTAATAATTTGTACTTGAACTCTTTAAATCACGGAAAAAAACATATTTTGTGAGATCGCAGTGACTTTTGAACACCAATTTCAAATGTGTTCATCTTTGAGTCCAAGTGGAAGTTTGTGCCTAATTTAAAGAGGTTCACTGGAAGCCTTGCTGAGATATCGTAACGCATCTCGATATCTTTCTAAAAGCAACACGTGTCAATTTCTGCTCGTCAGTCTTTTCAAAATAAACTCCCGTCTTCACGGGAAACAAGTTCGTCCGCTTGAGACAAAAAGACTACTTAGTCAGTTTCAGGAAGAGATTCAAATAACTTGAGAAGTGACGTTAATGAAGTTATGTTGGGAAGTCAAAATGCAGAATACAAAGAGAGAACATTCATTTGGAAAACAAAGATTACTTTGAATAAGTCATTTTATTGAGAAGTGAAGACTTGTTTTTTAAATAAGGGCAACATTTAGAAATGCATTTCGATTCTAGTTAAAATACTTTGTGAGGGTTTAGACTTGAGGAAACACCTGAGGTCCAGTATTCGTCCCGTTCTGAACCACATTGTGAGACAAACAGAAAGCTCATCGTTTACATAACGTGCCGCTCTAATGGCGTTGTGTTGGTCGATGAATCCTCTCACGTCGGCTTAAATAAAGGATCAGTGAGTTTGTCCTGCAGCAGGGAAATAAATGACTGCTGAGATTTTAAACTAAGTCTAATATTTAACGTTCCGGGAGGATTAAACCAACGATCGGACGTGACGAGCCGTCGATGTCCTCGCCCGCTACATGAAGGGTGTCTTTCTGCAGGACGAGTGAACAGCTGTTAGTCTGGTTCTCTCCTAATCGCCTGGACCAGCCCACTGAAACCAGCTTACAGCTAACGTTAGCAAGCCAGCTAGCATGCATGCTACTGACTAACTCTGGTGAACCGAGCATGCTATGAATCAATGAAGCAGGACGATTTACTAAACTTACAAGATGAGATACAAATGATTGGTTAAACACGGGTTATTAAACCCCGACTCTTCTTAGACAACAGTCCCCGCTGGAGTTTCATCACATAGTACATGTGACATTGGGCTGATTACAGCAGCATTTTAAATACGAATTGAATGTTGCAAAATGCGTCTTTGTGGTTGTTTTGTGTCTCTTCCTGGTTGTTTTGAGTCTCTTCCTGGTTGTTTCGTGTCTCTTCCTGGTTGTTTTGAGTCTCTTCCTGGTTGTTTCGTGTCTCTTCCTGGTTGTTTCGTGTCTCTTCCTGGTTGTTTTGTGTCTCTTCCTGGTTGTTTTGTGTCTCTTCCTGGTTGTTTTGTGTCTCTTCCTGGTTGTTTTATGTTTCTTCCTGGTTGTTTTGTCTCTTCCTGGTTGTTTTGAGTTTCTTCCTGGTTGTTTTGTCTCTTCCTGGTTGTTTTGAGTCTCTTCCTGGTTGTTTCGTGTCTCTTCCTGGTTGTTTTGTGTCTCTTCCTGGTTGTTTTGAGTCTCTTCCTGGTTGTTTTGTGTCTTCCTGGTTGTTTTGAGTTTCTTCCTGGTTGTTGTGTCTCTTCCTGGTTGTTTTGAGTCTCTTCCTGGTTGTTTTGTGTCTCCTCCTGGTTGTTTTGTCTCTTCCTGGTTATTTTGAGTCTCTTCCTGGTTGTGTCGTGTCTCTTCCTGGTTGTTTTGAGTTTCTTCCTGGTTGTTTTGAGTCTCTTCCTGGTTGTGTCGTGTCTCTTCCTGGTTGTTTTGAGTTTCTTCCTGGTTGTTTTGTGTCTCTTCCTGGTTGTGTCGTGTCTCTTCCTGTTTGTTTTGTGTCTCTTCCTGGTTGTTTTGAGTCTCTTCCTGGTTGTTTTGTGTCTCTTCCTGGTTGTTTTGAGTTTCTTCCTGGTTGTTGTGTCTCTTCCTGGTTGTGTCGTGTCTCTTCCTGGTTGTTTTGTGTCTCTTCCTGGTTGTTTTGTGTCTCTTCCTGGTTGTTGTGTCTCTTCCTGGTTGTTTTGTCTCTTCCTGGTTGTTTTGTGTCTCTTCCTGGTTGTTTTGAGTCTCTTCCTGGTTGTTTTGAGTCTCTTCCTGGTTGTTTTGTGTCTCTTCCTGGTTGTTTTGAGCTTCTTCCTGGTTGTTGTGTCTCTTCCTGGTTGTTTTGTCTCTTCCTGGTTGTTTTGTGTCTCTTCCTGGTTGGTACATGTCTCTTTACAACGGTTCGTATGATATTGTATAAAAGGTTACTCCTTCAACTGCTACGAATGCTGGATGAGACCTGCCTGGCAAATGTGATTTCAAACATTTAATTTTCCTCCAATCTCGTAGTTTTCTGAATGTTTTCTTACTTTTAGACCAGTCGACTATTCGAGGGTTAAACTTCTATTTAAACGCCGGGGAATTAAGAACGTTGGGAGTTTTGGGTTGTGTTGTAAAGAATGTCTTCCTATATGGCCTCAGGTTAGGACAGAATGATCCGATGAATGAAGCCCTGTTTTTTAGGACAGACTGAAAACTATTCCTTTAACCGCCGTTATTCTCTAAATATATGTGTGTTTCCTCTTAAACCTCCAACATGCGCCGCCTCTTCCCAAGTTAATCATCAGCCCGAGCGTGAGAGCAAAGAAGAAAAAAGGAAAAGAAAAAATGTGTCTCAGTTTAGTTTGCACACATTATCAGCAAATAACAAGAATAAATCCAGTGCATGCGGCCGTAATGGATTCTGTCATTTGAAATGGATGAAGTTCCATTAGAGGAGCGGAGCGGTCGCAGCGCTAAGTGTGATGAAGGGCGAAGCTTCAGCATCTCTCTTTTCTTTCTACCATGACGCAGGAAAGCTCTGAAGTCCTGCAGGCGGCCGGCCGGACGGACGGATGCAGAGCGGGAAACAAAAGCTCTCAGCAGAGTCAACAGGATGAAGATGAAGAGGCACAGGAATCTAACAAACGAAGGTGAAAGGAAAGAGACACACAAGGTGCTTTTATTCTCTTAAAGAGGCTACTTCCTGTCGCTGGTACAGTAAATCAGACTCTTCCTCGTCGGCACTTTTTCACCTTTGTTCTGTCCGTTATCCGTAGATGTCCTACGAAGGTTTATTGTATGATATCAACGTAATGATGAAGGAGGCCGTATAAAGACAGCACGGTGGATGAGTCCAACGAGCAGAGATCTTTCGTTCCTCGTGTGAAACTAGAAGTCCACGATGATGTTTTTGTGTCCTTCAGTGACGGCACTTCTGTAGTTATTTGAACTCAAACACCTTCTTCCCTGAAACCCAACTCAGTAGACTTGTTGAATGAACCTAACTGATTTTATTTTGAAAAGTATTCATGGAACGAGCAGAAATCTACACGTGTTGCTGGATTTTTGTAAAACTCACAAATAATCAGGAGTAACTTTTCATAAGGTGTCGTACGAACCGATCACGCTTTCTCTTTGCTCAAGCGTCGGCTTGTTTGTTTCATATTTCTCTCTTTGTGCAAACACTTCCTGCAGAAGTCTCTCTGTTGACCTCCATGTGTTTGTTCATCTTGTGTCCTTCTTGTTGATTTACTGAAGGAGATGCTGATATTTCTCACACTCGACTGAGTTAATTGAGGACGACAAATGATTGATGCGACTTTACGTCATCATTGTGGGGGGCATGTTTCCTTGTACAGCAGCTTTGAAACCAGCATCCAGGACGACTTGGCTGCGGACAGATTAGACAGAAGAAGATGAATCTATAATTCTGGCTCCTCCATGTTGCACGAGGTGGAATATTCAGACTTTTGGCTCACCAGCGTTTTTATATCTGAAGAATCACAGAGAGACGTTATGGTGTTTGAACTGCTCGCGGTGCGTTTGATGTTCAAAAAAAGCCGTGAAGCTTAAACAGCCCCCCCGTGAGTGGGCATGTCACCTGACAGATAAGAGAAAACAAGCGCTCCTCATGTCTGGGCAAGAGGTTATTCTGACATTCAGCAGGAGAGGAGAGGAGAGGAAACAAGGGATCAGAGGAGAGGAGATTAGAGACAGCAGAGGAGAGGATAGAAGAGGAAAGGAGAAGAGAGGAGAGGAAATGAGGGGAATTTTGAGGAGAGGAAACTAGAGGAGAAAGATGAGAGGAAAGGAAAAAAGGGAGGAGAAGAGAGGAGAGGAAACAAGAGAGGAGAGGACAGAGGAGAAGAAATAAGAGTTCAGGATGAAAAGCAAAGTGGAAGAAAAGGAGAAGAAACTTTAGAAGTGAAACATCATTTTTTGTTCCAGTTTTCATGAATGTTATTTGATAAAACAGGAGAGAAAACAAGAAAACGGCTATTTTCTCTCTCTGCACCTCCTCTCTGTATCGCCAGACATCCCAGCAGGACGCAGCAAACAAGTGTGTGTGTGTGTGTGTGTGTGTGTGTGTGTGTGTATTGTGCGCACACAGAGGAGAGTTTCCAGCAGGTTTCACCACAGGCATTCAGAGGTAAGACAGGATCGGACTGAATCCCTGCTGCTGACACACACACACACACACACACACACACACACACACACACACACACACACACACACACACACACACACACACACACACACACACACACACACACACACACACACACAGTGTTATACCAATCAAAAGGCTGTGAAGACACAACCAACATTCTGCAGGTGTGTTAGTCAGTTTCTTGTGTTTCTTTTAGGAGATGAATCTTCCTCCTGTAAAATGTGATTCATCTGACGACATAATGTTGAAAACTAAAATATTTCTTATTACCAACAAATAGCATTAAAATATCCAATAAATATTGTTGTTCCTTCACACAGATATGAGTGACGTCACCATAACGTCTGAACACCTCCTGTTCTACGGTGAACTTCATTGAAGCGCAACAATCTTAGCTGGAGAGTAAACGAGTCCGGAGGAATCTCTCCCTCCGTGTGAAGTAACAACCTCTGGATGAAGGCGACTCTGGGAAGGTTATTAGGTCGTCCATTTTTTATAACGCCTTCAAGACGGTGAAGAAAGACGAGGAGGGGGAGAGCGAGGGAGGGTAGGACAAAGAGAGAGAGAGGAAGAGTTTAGTGTCTCATCCAGTGAATCCAGCAGAGTCAGACACAGATCACAGCTCTGTCTGTCTACCTCGGTCTACCTCCCTCTCTCTCTCCTCCCGTCTGGTTTCTCTCTCTCTCTCTCTACAGCTTGATCGCTCATTCTCTTTCTCTCTGAGCTCCAAAATCTCTCCCTCACTCTCTCTGTCACACATCACTGTTCACACAGATCCTCTGGCTACTCACAATACACTCTATCTATCCCTCCCTCACACACACACACACACACACACACACACACACACACACACACACACACACACACACACACACATTTGGACAAACACTTCCTCTCAAACACACGCACATTTGGAGGTTGAGTGACGGGCCGAGCTCTTTGACATTCACAGTGTGAAAACAGAGGATGAGCGGCTTCAGCTGGAGAATAGAATTGCTTTCATCTCTCTCACGCTCACTCAGGCAGGCACACACACACACACACACACACACACACACACACACACAGCCGCCGCCGCACTTTAGATATTTTGCGTCTCAGCGGCCGCTTATCGACGCGGCGTCTTCCTGTTTGAAGAGGCTCGTCCGAGCGTCCTGAGTTATTAGAGGAGAACGTGGAACGTTGTTCTGTTTGCAGACGAGTCGCTTCTTCGGAGGATAATCTGGAGTACAGACTACAGGAAAACACGCCCACTTATTCTAGTGGAAGGTGAGACGCGCAGCCAGACACCAAAGTTCATGGGCGGACGCTTCGTAGCAACCATTTCTACCAACGTACAGATTGTGTCTTTGACAGAAAGAAGACATTGAACACGTGATTGCTGAACATACTGCACATCAAGAGGACTGCACATTTATTCACGTCACGGAGCCAGCCCGTCTCTATCCAACGTATCTCACCAAACGTTCTCTCTCTTTTCCTGTGCGTCCAGCTGCTTGTGTCATTTCCTGCTCGTTACACCCATACAGTCCTTTCAAAATAAACTTCTGTCCTCACGGGAAACTAGTTTGTTAGGTTTTGAAAAAGATTGTGATTTGTGGTTAGAATAAATGTAGAAGTGGTGCTGCTTAAGTACGGAAGTTACAAAACCGATAAATCAAAGTCGACGGCTGGTTTAACGCGGGACATGAACAGCGGTCTCCCGGGTGAGAGTCCTGCATTTGTTTGAACTCCACCTTTTGCAGAACTTCTCGCACTTCGTACTTCCTGTCTCACTGTCACGTCGACTAAATACTAATTGAGTTTGTGGGATTGATACCAAATTACAGTAAATTACATATTTAAGGTTTAGCTTAAAACTGAACATGATTAAGTAATGCTAGAGATCTACAGCCACAAACAGACAAAGCAGTAAAATAAACGTTTTCTTTCCTCTGGTCTGAAAGAAGACGAGTTCTAGAAGATAATCAAAATGAATCCGTGCATGAAAAACAATGATTCTCACCTGCAAGTGACGGTTGGACTGATTAGGATTTTGTTCGCGAGTATTAAGCTTTTACTTGAGACCTAAAACATCACTTGGTTCCCCATAAAATGTCTCACTTTTTAAACTTACGACTAAATCCTAAATTATTGTCAATCGGCAGCAAATTCAAGATCTTTGAGCTGATTTTTTACCCAAATGAACTGAAACCACCGTCTGTCGGGAGTAAAGACAAATCGATTTGTAAAACGCAGGAATGCAAAATGATTGAATTTGCAGCTGAAAACAAGCAGAAGAGTGAGCGAGCGACTGCAGCCGCTTTAACCTTGCTAAGAGCCCATTTAAATACACTAAAGACACGTCTGGCTGATACAATCGTTCAGCTTAATGTGAAACCACCCAGTTCACTGCGGCTCGTCTCCTCTTTTTCCTTTCAGCTGATAAAGAAGACAGAAGACAGATTCGTCTCTCCTCCTCCTGTCCGTCTGCGTTCATATCTGTGTTCATACAGTTATCTGGCCGAGGGTGTGTGTTTAAAATGATGGATAGACTGACGCCGCTCGTTAATAATTCACAGAGGTGTGTGTCGGCCGCGGTCGCCGTGCCCTTCAGGTCCGAGCCAATCGGAGGCGTTCACCCTGCGCTCTGATTGGAGGGGAAGCGTTTCGAGGGAGACCACGCCCGTTATGCAAATGAGGCAATATTGTTGCATATTTAACCTTTTCGCCTTCTTTTGTTCATCCCTGTCTGTTGTTGTTGAGTCAATCTGTGAAACGAGGAAGTCGATACAAGAGATTAAAAATTCTAAATTTTCCTCTCGCTGTCTGTTTTCACATCTTCTATTTTTTTATCCCTTCCTCTTCCCCTCCCTGCCTCCGTCTCCTGATCCTCCAGAGTCAAGGAGAAGTGAAAAACATCGTCTCCATGCAGACGTCAACTTGTTGAAAAGGGAATAAATCTTGGACTGAAGTTTTTTTTGGGGGGGGGGGGGGGGCGAACATCGAGGAAGCCAACATCTGAGTGCGGGATTGAAGCCCAAGTTGAAGGGCAAAACTAAAAAACGTGGTTAAAAGACAGAGAAAGTCGTGGTGTGTTATTTTGGGAGGAGATGGGGGAGGTGAGGGGGGGGGGGGGGGGGGGACTTTCCTTTGTAGAGTCGACTTTTTTTGAAACAGTGATTTTGGGGGGATAGAGACATTTTAAAAGCATACTAATCCACAGAGAGATGTGGAGAGAGATGGGAATTGACTTGTCGGGAAACAACTGCACGCGGTCGCTCGTCCTCTTTTTTCTTCTTCATCAGGTTAAAGTGTCGCACTGCAGCCAGAAGATGATTTATTTGTTCCAACAGAATCATCTAGATTTATTGTGGCTGCACTATGAAGAGGAACTCCAAACACACCTTCAGCTGTGGCTCTGAACCAGGCGGCAACCTCCGGTTCTTTAAAGTGAAGCCGATGTGGAAGTTTCTTAAAGCTGCATTCTCTCTAGTGTCCACCAGGGGGCGACTCCTCTGGTTGAATAGAAGTCTATGAGAAAATGACTCTACTTCTCTCTTGATTTATTACCTCAGTAAACATTGTAAACATGAGTTTATGGTCTCAATCTCTAGTTTCAAGTCTTCTTCAATACAGCATGATGTTCATTTAGTACATTATGGTCCATTTAGAGTCACACAGACCATAAAGCAGGGGATGCTTTAGGGCGGGGCTACACGGTGATTGACAGGTCGACACCGGAGACGTATACGGCGTCTACGTCACTCCTCAGTCCATATATGGTCACTTCCTGTTCACTGGTTGCCAACAACCGTAATCCAAGATGGCGACGGTGAAATCGCAAACTCAAGCCCTCAAAGGTTTGCTTCTTTCTATGGATGACTGAACATCGGACTGTTGCACCTCAGATTCAGAACTGAGAACATGTGGTTCAAACTAAACAACTGAAAAAATCTGAAAGGAATGCAGGCTGGAAATGTATTTAATAAAAAAATGATCTGATGTGTTAAAGCTTTTAAAAAGCCTGATTTAAAGCTCTTCATTGAATTAATAAAATCAAATATCAATCTGTTTTAATTAAACTCTGCTGAGATAATAACTGAACTGCTCCGTCAACTGGCAGTTAAAGAGTTAAACTGTGTTGATAACGATCCGATGTACGAGACGGACAAAAGACAAATAATCCAACACGAGTCGGTTAGAGACTCTAACAGGTACGGAGTGTGTGTGTGTGTGTGTGTGTGTGTGTGTGTGTGTGTGTGTGTGTGAGAGAGACACAGAGGCAGAGTGCCCTGAGTCTCCATTACAAGGACAATGTTTCCTGTCATATCTGATTTGCAACAAGGAAAAGGAAGGAGGAGGAGGAGGAAGATGACGGAGGAGAACCGAGCACACTAACGCAGAGGAATACAGCAGAAAAAATGACCCAATACATCAACAAAATTACAAGAGTTAAATGTATTAAAATGAATATTCTAATATTATTTCAAACCTCGTTATCGCTACGTCGATGGACGCTATTTTAATTGTATATATTTTTAACAATAGCCATTCAGTGTATTTCCATTCCGTCTCCGCAGTAGTTTTCATTGTTTTTGTCGAAATCTTCCTTATTTGTGCTAAATCAAAAACAAACAGAGAAAATACGTTTTCCTCAAAACGTCACTGACGCTGAAGTTCTTGTTTTCATGAGACAAGGTTCTGAGCTTCTACAATCATAATCACTGTGTGTGTGTGAAAGTAAATGAAATGGAGAGGAGTGGAAATAGAAATAGAGGAACTGCAACTCCATCCCTTCTCTCCTTTTCCCTCATCTCCTTTACTCCCTCCTCCTTCCTTTCTTTTCCACTTCTTTGCTCCTCTTCTTCCTCTTCACTAATTATCCCCTCATCTTTTTTTCCTCCTCTCCATTCTCACTCTCCTCCCTCCTGCTTTTTATTCTCTTACAATTTATTTGTCCTTCTTGTGTTTCCTTTTTTCCATCGTCTCCTTCACCTCCTTCTCTCCTCTCCTCTAATCATCCTCTCGTCCTTTCACTTCCATGGTAACGGACAGTCAATGAAAAAGGCATTTGGTAACCAAGGGAACTCAACACAGTCTGTTTGTATGTGTGTGTGTGTGTGTGTGTGTGTGTGTGTATGTGTGTGTGTGTGTGTGTGTGTGTGTGTGTGTGTGTGTGTGTGTGTGTGTGTGTGTGTGTGTGTGAATGGCTGGCAAAGAGACAGAGGAGCACTAATGGACACCATGAATGAAAGAAAAGAGAGAAAGAAAGAGAGAGCCATACCTCACCAGAATATACAAAGCTTATATAACACTACTTATTATGTTCTATTCTATTCCAAAGAATGAACAAATAATTGATTCGTCTCTATCTTGCGTTGAAGTCCAGCTAAAAAAAATTACAGCAACATATCTGCTGTAAATCACTTCTCTTCAGAAAAAAACATGAAGACAAAAGGAAGAAATGTATTCTGGTTGCCGTAATTTGCTGAAATATGCGACTATCAAGTCTCTTAAAGCTGCATTCTCTCTAGTGTCCACCAGGGGGCGACTCCTCTGGAATAGAAGTCTATGAGAAAATGACTCTACTTCTCTTGATTTATTACCTCAGTAAACATTGTAAACATGAGTTTATGTCTCAATCTCTAGTTTCAAGTCTTCTTCAACACAGCATGATGTTCATTTAGTACATTATGGTCCATTTAGAGTCACACAGACCATAAAGCAGGGGATGCTTTAGGGCGGGGCTACACGGTGATTGACAGGTTGATACTACAGCGTTGTCCGGTCTGGGAGGTGCCCGTGCTTTCGTCTTTAACTCTTTCACAGACTGTTTTCACTTCATGGAAGTTAAATAACTTTGTAGTTGCGTTGTTGTGTCACTTCTGGTCGCCAAAAACCAACATGCTTACGGCTAAAACACCAAACTGGAGCGAGTCGTTCTATCCGTGGTCTCACAGTACTACAGGACACGCCCCTTAAAACAGTCAAAGTTAAATTTTATGCACCAACACTTTCAGGTTCAACAACAAGCTCCTTGATTCCTCTGTCTGTACAGACCGACGATGATGCTAATATGATATGTTTATTACTCGCTACAATAAATCAGCTCACATGAAGACAATTAGTTAAGCATTCAGTCCTCATTCAGTCCTATTCTTTTTTACAGGTATTGCATCATACTCATGTATTTAATCTGCACAGATATCTTGATTAATGATGAGAACTTATACCATTAAATCCTGAACTCACTTCTAATCAGTGAATGCAGAGTTTAAGTATATTTCCATGTGTAGCAGGTGAGACCTCTCGCCACTGTACATCACTACATGAAATAACAACAGCGGCTCAGCCGAGATGTGAAACTGAAATGTGGGGGGTGAAAAACATCCAGCTGTCTGTAGCAATGTTTATTTTTACTGTAAATAATCGCAGCAATGTGGCGACGGCGTGTTCTGCAGATAAAAAATTACAGAAAACAGCGAAGCTGAACTTCAAAGTGCAGCACAAACACAGACGGGGGGGAAGGTATGGAGAGAGGGAAAAAGACAGATAGATAAAGAAAGAGAGAGAACATATTGCCACTGTGTCAATACAATATATATGCTAATCACGCCTTTAGTATATGTGTGAATTTCATTACACATTAAGGACGAATACAGTTGTGAAGCAAAACAGCGTCCTAAAAACCAATGCCCGTCAAGGTCGTTTACGGCGGATCAGGAGTCAGAAACACCACGACAGGAAGAGACAAGAGAGACCGAACAGCTGGCAACAATAACATCATAATGACGAACAAGTCTGCTCCATAATGGGCCCAACACAACAGCACTTCTTCCTGTATTTGTTCAGTATTATTCTGTTCAAAGGCCTGGTGAGAGCAAACTAGTGCACTGAGATATCTGGTTCAAAATACTGAAATGAAACAAAGTCCTACAATCATATTTAAATGAGGATTCTGTTCATTTGGGAGTGTGTGGGAGTTTAAAGGTTCTCCTGTTTCAGGTTAGTCAAATAAATTATACTTCACTTACTACTTTCGACTTATAAAAGACAAATAAAAGACAGAATGGTGGAAATACTCACCTGTGAATATTTTGCATCGAAACTGTTTATAGCGTGAGCGATGCAAATTTGTGACAGTTGCAGCACTTTTTCAATAAAAAGGTTCTAACAGATCTGTGGAGGAAGAAGATCAACTAGGAGGATCCTATTGACCCTGGTAGTTTATCCAGGTTACAGTTTAGGCTATACGATATTATTATTGAGCTTCTTTTAGGGAAATGGTCTGAGTGAATTTGAGTTCTCTCTGGTAAACAGTTCAACGTATCTTCATACAACGGTTCAATATCTTACTAAAAGTTTTTGTTCGTTTTCCTACGAAAGTCCAGCAACACGTGTTACTGTCTGCTCGTTAAATGCATAGTCTTTTCTAAATAAATATCAGTCTTCACAGGAAACAACTGTTTCGACAATAAAACTACTTAGTTATGTTAAGACAACAAAACTACTTAGTTATGTTAAGACAACAAAACTACTTAGGTTGAGACAACAAAACTACTTAGTTGGGTTCAAAAAAACAAAACTACTTAGTTAGGTTTCAATAACAAAACTGCTTAGTTAGGTTGAGACAACAAAACTACTTAGTTAGGTTTAAATAACACAACTACTTAGTTAGGTTTAAATAACACAACTACTTAGTTAGGTTCAAAAAACAAAACTATTTTGTTAGGTTTAAATAACAAAACTGCTTAGTTAGGTTGAGACAACAAAACTACTTAGTTAGGTTCAAATAACACAACTACTTAGTGAGGTTGAGACAACAAAACGACTTAGTTAGATTGAGACAACAAAACTACTTAGTTAGGTTTAAATAACAAAACTACTTAGTTAGGTTAAAAAAACAAAACTATTTTGTTAGATTTAAATAACAAAACTGCTTAGTTAGGTTGAGACAACAAAACTACTTAGTTAGGTTCAAATAACACAACTACTTAGTGAGGTTGAGACAACAAAACTACTTAGTTAGGTTTAAATAACAAAACTACTTAGTTAGGTTTAGACAACAAAACTACTTAGTTAGGTTTAAATAACAAAACTGCTTAGTTAGGTTGAGACAACAAAACTACTTAGTTAGGTTTAAATAACACAACTACTTAGGTAGGTTCAAATAACACAACTACTTAGGTAGGTTAAAAAAACAAAACTATTTTGTTAGGTTTAAATAACAAAACAAATTAGTTAGATTGAGACAACAAAACGACTTAGGTTTACAATGATTAACATTGTTGTTTGGTACAGAAGTTATATGACAAAAACATAAACATTGACTTCTAGTTTCACACGAGGAATAAGAGTGCGTATGTCTGTGGCTTTTATTGTGAAAGGTATAAGGTTTCGCATTATATGTAAATAGTAGTGACAAAAACAACATTTAAAAATAGATATATTAACGTGTGAATTAATCACACAAAAGAAACGCCTCCGGTGTTTAAAGGCCTTTTATCTCTCACAACTATGTTTTTTGATGAACCTCATTCTGAATTCTGATTAATTTTTCGACTGGAAAACATATTTACTTCCTTTTTGTTTTTTTGGGTAAAGATGGCGGCTCATCAACGTTGTATTGTAGCTGCTCGCATAAACTGACGGGTCGACTTACACGTACACATTGTGCACTCTGCAATATGGATCCACAGCATGAACGGTTGGCTAATTCATATTTATAACTTTCAGTGACGCCCTTTGTGTGTGTGTGTGTGTGTGTGTGTGTGTGTGTGTGTGTGTGTGTGTGTGTGTGAGACAGCTCACAGCCATGAACTGTCAGAGTGTGTGTGTGTCTGTGTATAGTAGAGAAAATATAACGGCTCACTACATCACTGTCTACCTTCTACACCTCTTCTTTCTCGCTTGTCTTATGTCTCTCTTTTTAACTCTCCTTTCTTTCCCAATATTTAATTTTTCTCTGCTTTCCTTCAAATGTTTATAATCTGTATTTCTTCTGGCTACCTTGATTTATTGACGGTGAATAAGGGATTAGATCTGATATGTTCTATCAAACTGCAGCCCAACATCTGGATCACATCTGTGAAGTTTTGACAAATACGCTCCAAAAGAGAGAAAACGATGCATTTTCAAATGTATCTGCACTATAATGTGGGCACGGCGTGTGTGTGTGTGTGTGTGTGTGTGTGTGTGTGAGTCTGAGTGTGAGCATCAGACCACATGCAGGGCAATTATTCCTGAAAAGAATTACTGCAGGGGCATTTAGCTTCTCTTTCTCATTCTGCCGCACACACACACACACACACACACTGACAAAGAGACAAACTGACACACACACAAACAAACTGTGGATCGCCTGCATACACAATCACACACACTGACAATAAATACCAACACACGTGCTCCCTAAAAATCACAGCCACACACACACACACACACACACACACAAATTCTATGCGGCGCCGCATCGAGGAAGCGTGGCCGATCGACATTAATATTTATGGGCTGCTTTGCAGAGAGAGAAACATTGATAAGCTGCAGTTTTGAATATTAACGCTGACTTTATTTAAAAAAATGCATTAAAGCAAAATATTCTGGTCAAATTAAAGAGAGAGAGAGAGCGAGAGAGAGAGAGAGAGAGAGAGAGAGAGAGAGAGAGAGAGAGAGACCAGTGTGGGCGAGCTACATTAACTGGAAGCAGCAGAGACACAGAGCAAGTACAGCTGAAGATTTGTAAAGGTTTATTTTAAAACAAAGACATCATGTCTGAGTTCTGGACGTGGTTAGCCTAGCTTAGCATAAAGACGAGAAGCAGGGGGAAACAGCGTAGAAAAAGCTCTCATCATTTAACCAGCGGCGGGCCGTGCGTTCTATACCTGGGCCTTCACTGCTGTCCTGCAGCTGAACCACAGCTACGGTTATTATTTGTTTCATGTCAAAATGAAGCCAACACCTGTAGATAGAGCCTCCTCTCTGCTGGGACTGCTGCGCGAGGCGCCTGTGTGTGCTTTGGGGCGGCGGAGGGGCTCACGGCATGTGTGAAATTGTCTCTTTCCGATGTTAAAATACCCTCCAACACCTCCACACATCCTGACTGTTGGAGTCGTCCATGAACTGAAATGTAAAACAACAATTTGTGTTGCCTGCACACATTTCTGGACGGACAGCTCATAAGAAACAGGACTTCTGTGAAGCATCTCTGGCTTTAATAGAACTTGTGGGATACAGGATGGGACCATGTGGATGTGGACACAAACGCCCTGTGAGTGTAAATGTGTGCACCATATAGTGACGTTTACATTTTGCAACCAAAACAGTGTTGTTGCATGATCGTTGTGCAACTCTACGCTTATCAATGATGACATAAAATGATGACTAACACCTGTCCAAAATATTAATTTACTGCGCACAGTGCAGTGTACCAATGAGAGTTTCTGATACAAGGAGAAGTGAATAAGTGAGTGCTTACTACACACACACACACACACATATGCTGTATATATCACAGGACGGACATAAAGGTTTGACACGGTGAAAGTCACTACAGCTCTCCCTCCGTCAGCCATTAGAGCGTTAGACATATTATACTGTCCTCTGCACAAACACACACACACACTGTCCTGAGTGCAGGATCAAGACGTTCTCTCTTGGCTGAGTGCCTGGATGAGACGAGGCAGAGCCACACACAGATATATATATATATATATATATATATATATGTATAATATATATGTATAAATATGCACAAATTGATCCGTGACCTTGTCTGAATGCTGCACGCTAAATACTGGCAGAAATAATGAGAGAGGACGAGGAAGAGGAGGACCAGAGACAGTGGGAGACGAGGGAAGATATGAAATAAGATGGATGAAGAGAGGAAGAAAGAGGGTGAAGTACAAAGGAAGAAGAATAGAAGAGAAAGAACAAGAAGAAGAAAAGAGATGTTGGAGAAATTAAAAAGAAGAAAAGATGGGAGAAACGTCAGCAGAGCAGAAAGAAGAGGAGACAGAAAAAGATGAGATGGAGGAAAGAAAGGAAGAAGACGAGACACGAGAAGGACACGAGTTAAAGAAGAGAACAAGAGAAAGATGAAAGGATGAGGAAGAAGAGCCTAAAAATAAAAAAAGAGATTAATGGAAAACCAAACAAGAATACAAGGAAATAAAAACTTAAATGACAGAAGAAAGGAGAAATTTTCTGCACAGATGGCAACCTGTGCAGCCGACGCTTCACGTGTTAAAGCTGCATTCTCTCTCGTGACCACCAGGGGGCGACTCCTCTGGTTGTATAGAAGTCTATGAGAAAATGACTCTACTTCTCTCTTGATTTATTACCTCAGTAAACATTGTAAACATGAGTTTATGTCTCAATCTCTAGTTTCAAGTCTTCTTCAATACAGCATGATGTTCATTTAGTACATTATGGTCCATTTAGAGTCAAACAGACCATAAAGCAGGGGATGCTTTAGGGCGGGGCTACACAGTGATTGACAGGTCGACACCGGAGATGTATACGGCGTCTCTACGTCACTCCTCAGTCCATATATGGTCACTTCCTGTTCACTGGATGCAAAAAAACAAAGATGGCGATGGCTAAATCGATGAACTCGAGGCTTCACAGCATCAGTCCTCAAACCAATGAGTGACGTCACCATGACTACGTACACTTCTTATAAACAGTCCATGCTGCATCAATGCGTCTCTGAGTTTGTTGACCGACAAACATAAAAAGTATTCTGCTGAATGTTTGTGTAACTTGCCTCCATCAGAGAGGAACCGTCTCCGACCCTCCCCCTCCTCCTCCTCCTCCCCCTCCTCCTCCTCCTCTCCCCCCCCCCCCCCCCCGCCGGGCGATTACAGTGCTCACTTGTCGGGAGACGCAGTCTGTTGTGTTGGTGAACAAGTCAGTCGCCCCTCTATCAGCAGCCCAACCTCCCCCCATCCCCCCGTTGTCCGGAGCGCCGCGCTGATTTTCATTAGCGATAGCGGCCTCGCACAAATCAAAAAGTCGAGGCGCTCGAGGGCGCCGCGACACGCTCCTTTAATTTCCTGTTGTGGGAGGACTGAAGGATTGTGGGGCCGTGTGTGTGTGCGTGTAGCGGTGATCAGGTGACATCCAAAAGGTCAGAAACCTTCATAAGACACCAAACCCGATGGATCTCTGACCCGCCAGCTGGTACGGCCGACCATACAGCTCGCCGTACAGCGCGTTACCACCGCAACCACGCTGTGCAATATCAGAGGAAGCCGGGGGGGTTCTGCAGAAATTATCATCAGGCATCTCTGAAAGCGCAGATTAATGTATTAATAATGTGAAACTGTATCGATCCTTCCTTTCTTTTTAGCTCCACTGATTTTCATGAAAAGCCTCCAGAGGATTATTGAGTTCATGCAGCATCTGGTCTTAAAGTGATACTTAACAGGCTGCAGGGAAGTGTGTGAGGATGCAAAACGTGTCTCTCTCTCTCTCTCACACACACACACACACACACACACACACACACACACACACACTCTATTTGTACCATGGCCATGTAATATTGTCAGCATGGATGGATTACTGAAAATGTCACTTGAGGAGACACAGACCCACCAGGAGAGAGACTCAAAGTGACTACAAATGTAAGAGCGATAAAGCAGAAGTACAGCGTGAGGATCTACCTGAGAACCTGCAAAGGTGACTTTCACCATAAAACTACAGCGAAACCCTTTGATTCCCCGAAACAACACCCGAGTGTCGGAGGAGGAGTCAGAGATTTGAGCATCAAGGATTAGAGTTGTTCCAGTGCTACTCTAGAGAATGCACACGCGTGCTGTACCTGGAAGGGCCCAAAGTGTCAGCGGCCCTCCTGGTCTTCAGCTATAAAATATCACTTGAGGAGACATGTAGAGACCAGGAAGAGACATGAAAAGACTACAAACAGACACAAAATGACTACAAGGAGACCGGGGTTCGCTCCTCATGTGAAACGAGAAGTCAACGATGTTTTTGTTTCGTAACTTGCGACACTTCTGTCGTTATTTGAACCAAACCACCTTCTTTTCCTAAACCTAACGAAGAAGTTGTGTTGCCTCAAACCTAACCGAGTTTCTTTTGAAGGCGGAAGTTTATCTGGACTTTTGTAATATTATAGTAATATTTCGTAGAACATAATAAGTTAAGTTGTGAAGAAACAAGTGAAGACACAAAATAACACAAAGAGACAGAAATTGACACTAAAGAGACACAACAATTACAAAAAGGTGCCAAACAGCCACAAAGACACACAAAACGACCACAAAGACACAAAACAACAACCGTCTCTTGTGAATGAAAGCATGGTGGATTGCGTGTCTGTCGAGGGGCCCGTTGTCTCTCTAACCACGATGTGGAGGACGACGCTTGAAGAAGACGATCGGTACATTTCATCTGGACACAGCAGGCGTCGAGACGTCTCACTCGGTACTTAAGTGTTGGACGGATCGATGGTCCTCAGGCCGTGAGCCGAGATTCAGTTTAGCTGAAGAGCCAAGAGCGTGTGTACTGCACACACACACACACACACACACACACACACACTCTGATCACAACAGGTCCACTGAGAAAAACGTACAGAAAAACACGTTCCGCCAATTTCATTTCAATCAATGAATAAATGTCTGAGTGTCACGCACACACACACCAGATGAGGCAGGTGTAACATATACAGCAGGTGGTGTATAGTCAATATAAATGCACCTGAAAACACACAAAGCTATGCAGACACAGAGCCAGATGTAGCAAGGTGTGTGTGTGTGTGTGTGTGTGTGTGTGTGTGTGTGTGTGTGTGTGTGTGTGCCGTAATGGTCCATGCTAATGAAGCTAGCGTCAGGGCTAGCATGCCAAATCTGCTAGCAGACAGCGCCATTTGACTCCTCTAACTGGATTATGCAAATCAGACGCTCATCACAGCTCTGGGAGACGAGTGACACATAATTTATGCCAGAGAAGAAGAGGAGCGCGCGCACACACACACACACACACACACACACACACACACACAGCTATCTGTCATATTCAACGCACACCTGGATGTGTTAACACACTCACAGACTTTCAGGCAAATATATCACACTCAACACATCCTGTAAGTGATCCCTGATGAAAGAGGAGAGGAGGGAAACAAAGAGGAAGAAGGAAAGGAAAGTGTAAAGGGTCCAGAGGAGAGAGGAAGTAAACAAAGGGAACAATGCAATGAAAGTGCAGTAAGGAAAGGAGCTAAAGTATACAAACAAAAAGAGAAAGTACACTTCTGTACTTCCTTTCTGTCTCGTCATCCTCTTCTCTTCCTCTTACGTTCCTCATGTCCTTTGCATTGTCCCTCCTCTAACCTCCTGTTCATCCATCCAAGATCCTTTTCCTCCCTCTAACTCTTCACTGTCTTTCCCTTTCTCACATTTATTTTGCCTCCATTTTCATTTCCTCTTCACCTTTCTGGGATCAGATCTCCGTTCCTGAATCTTTCCTCCTCTGCCCTTTTGTTTCCTCATCCCCTCCTCTCCTCCTGTTGCCTGAAGCCATCTTTTCCTCTGTCCTTCTATCCTTTCCTTGTACTAACCCTTCCATATTTTTCCTCCCTTGGTTTCCTTACTTCCTCCTTACCTTTTCAGGGAATCAGATCTCCTTTCCTAAATCTTTCCGCTTCCTCCTCTTCGTGTCCTGTTATATCCTCATCCCTCCATCCATCTCTCCTCCTGTTGCCTTAAGCCCTCTTTTTCTCTGTATTTCTATCCTTTTCCTCCACTTATCCCTCCCTCCTTTCTCTCTTTTCCTTTCATCTTTCTATCTCCCTCCCTCCTCTCTCTCCCTCCCTCCCTCCCTCCTCTGACTCTTTAACACACTCGTCAAAGTTCGCCGTAATTCGTTACAGAATCAGTCAAAGCCACAACAAAAGATGAAAAGGAGCTGAAGGGAGGGAGGAGGGGGGGGGGGCACCCAAAGGTGGCAGGTGTAGAGGTGGGGGAGGAAGGGGGGATGCCGGTGAAGAAAACTAGGGAGGTAAAGGAGGAGGGGAGGAAGTTATGCTGGGAGGCAGAGTAGTAAATTGTTCCATTTTTGCAGGTAATCTAAATGCTAACTAGAGGCAACTTATCACCGGAATGGATTTCCGACCATCTGTTCAAATAACGGGGGATTTGTCCGGTGGCAAGCGCAAGAATGGGATGATGGCGGGAAGATTAGGCGTCGGTGACGGCGACGACTCTAACAGGGAAGGAAAAAAAATAACTAAAAAGAAAAGAGAGAGAGGGGGAGGAAAAAATGTATTTTGTGCAAAGAAGAACAGATGACGCCCTCACAATTACACCTGTCAGGAGCTCCGCAAAGCAATCGATCTCTGAGGCAGCCGAGCGACGCTCCCTCTCTTTCTACTTCATCGCAAAATTATTTTCTCTCTTTCTCCCTCTCTCTCTCCCCCTCCGTCTCCAAAACGCTCTCCATTTCTCCCCCTTCGTTCTCACACTCTTTCCATCGCGCCACTCTTCTTGAACAATTTGTAAGGGAAAATGTTTTCTTGATATGCGACAAGGTGACGTTTCACTTTTCACTCTCTGCTGGAGTGAGGAAAAGAGAAAGGGAGGAGAGGAGGAGGGGAGAGGTAGGGAGACAAGGAAAAGAAAGAGGTATAGATGGAGAGAAAAGTGGGGAGGGGAGGAAGGAAGAGGGGGGAGGGGAGAGACGAGAGGAAAGGAGAGAAGAAAAGGGTGTGAGCGGACAAGAGGAAATGAGTGATGAGATATTTACAGTAAGTGTTGTTTATTAATATGCAATCATTGAGAAAAAAAAGAGAAGAGGAAAAGGAGAGAAGAAAAAGAGATGAGATGAAGGAATGGAGGAGTAGGGAGGAAGGAGCAAAACCAGAGGAGAAAAGCAGAAGACATGGTGGAAAAGAGGAGAAGGTGAAGATGAAGACAGAAGAAGGGAAGAGAGATGTAGGGAGAGCAGGGAGGAGGAGAAAGGGGGAGGGAAGAGGAGACGAAGGAATTAAGGATGGCATGAGAAGCTGAACCAGAGACAAACCAAAGGATGACAAGAAAGCTGGAGGAGTGAGGAGAGGAATGCAGGAAAGAGGGGGAGAGAAGGAAACAAGAGGGAGGAGTGGAGAGGATGGGAGAAGGCAAGGAAGAAAAAGGTGAGGGGAGATGGAAACAAGATGAAAAAAGAGGGGAGTAGACGAGAGAAGGAAAGGAGCAAAAAGTGGAGATGGGTGAGAAGAGACAGACAAAAGGAAAGAAGGAAGGAGTGGAGGATAGGAAACAGACAGGGTGATATATGGAGAGAGGAGAAAAGGAGGACAGAAGAGGAGACAAGATGACATGTTGTGAAAAAAGGAGAAGAGATAAGGAGGAGGGGAAAGGAAAGGAAACAAGGGAGGAGACAAGATGGAATGGGAGGATGACAACGGAAGGATAAAGGTAGAGGAGAGAGGAGACGAGGGAGCAAAAACAGAAACAGAGGGCGAGAGAGAGAGAGAAAGATATTGAGGAAAAAGAGAGAGAGAGCGGAAGAGTAATTAATGGAGAGAGACAATGAATGAAAGAGAGAGGGGGGAGAACAGTGGGGTGACAGAGCGTGCAGTTTACTGGCCCAGGAAGTGTTCTCAGGCTGCAGGCCAATCGGCTTGGCTCGCTCCCTCAGTGTCACTAACAGCCCATTGGCCGATGAAAGCCGGCCTTTATATTCGTCGTTTCAATCGACGCCTCACACCGTCAAAGAAGAGCCGTTTATCTTCCCCTCCCATCGCCCACACACACACACACACGTCCTCCCCTCTCTCTCCCCCTCTCCCCCAGACTCTCAATCCATCTCTCCTCCCTCCTTTTATTCTCCCACTACATTTACAATTTGTCTCTCTGTCTCCCCAAAATGCCCCCACACAACAAAAAGGGACAAATAGAAAAACCTCCAGGCTCAGAAGCAGTGGAGACAAACTGAATCTAATGGCTTTGGGGTGTTTTTCTTCTTTCCTTCTCACAGAAGTGTGTCTTCGGGGTATTTCCACCTTAAAATAAAAGTTTGATTCAACTACGAAAGTTCTAAGAGATTATACTTTATAAGTTCTGCACATTAACAAAGATCTGGGACTCAAGTCCACCTTAACAAACCCAGAATTTACTGTAACAGGTAATCAAATATACCACCTTAACAGGTTCACAGATTTTTGAAAGAAGCCTATAACAGATGTATCCACATTCCACCTTAAGGTGCACCTTGACTTGAATTTCAAAAGGATAGTGATGTTTAGAAGTGTGGTTGTATGAGGTACTTCTACACAGTCAGTGTATTACTACAGTCTATCAATATGCACGAAGTTCTCTACAAAAGACACCAGACTCACAAAAACAGTAAAACACACATTCCACCTTAATAAAAATCTACAGCATGCGCCACCTTAAGCAAAAGTCTTGAGGGTCTTGGATCCCCTTTAACAGATGGATGGGCTTCACTTTATCAAAATAATTCACTTTTTTAAAGGCCTATCTCTTGCCTATCCAACAGTCAAATACCACCTTAACAGCAGATCGGCAACACAAGCTTTGTTTTGATTCAGAACAGACTAGAAAGTCACATTCCACCTTAACATGGGCTATGTTTCACGTCCACCTTAAGAAAAAAGGCTGGAAGTTTGGAACCTGCCGGCGGGTTTAGAAAGTATGTTTTCTTAAAACAATCGCCAAAACTACGTTTACCACAGCCAGAAGCTGTAAAAAAGGTAATCATCAGATTTTCATCTTTCCGATGGCTCTTGAACGCACCATGTGTGACGAATGCTTCTATCAGAAAAAAACTGCCAAAACGAAGCTTAAAGTTGTGATATTTCATTAAAAACCTTTTATTCGACATGTCATTTAAAATCAGTTTGTTCTTAACAGATACTTTAAAAAAACAATAAATTCTGACCAACATTTATCTGTGAATATTATACATCTTTTATTGAGAATCATGAACACATCCTCATCCTGTACAATCACTATCGCATTGGTGTGAAGTACTGCAGTAGTTTTGTGGACTCGTAGTTTATTTTATCATCTCCTCTCTTTCTACTTTCTAATGTGCGCCATTACTCAGCGCGGCACCGACTGGAAGACGTGTAAGTTCTCCGTGTATTCACCCGTTTACTCACAACACTGAGCCGCTTTACGACTCGCTGCTTGAACTCATGAATCAACCAATCCTCCTCCTGAAGAGAACCCCTCCTCATCCCTCCATCTCCTCCTCATCACCAGGTGGGTTCTGAGGTGTTAACTCACAACAAATGGCTTCCTGTCAATGTACCCCAAAAAAACTTCTTTCACATCTGGAGGAGACCATCGTTTTTTTGTGGGACGTCTTGATGAGAAAACATGTGAAGAAACACGCCAATGAGATTTGGCTCCTCTTCCCATGTCATCGTGACGTCACTCATTGGTTTGTGGACTGATGTTTCGAAACCTCGAGTTCGGGGATTTGGCCGTCGCCATGTTGGTTTTTTTTGCAACCAGTGAACAGGAAGTGACCATCTGGACTGAGGAGGAGTGACGTAGAGACGCCGTATACGTCTCTGGTGTCGACCTGTCAATCACCGTGTAGCCCCGCCCTAAAGCGTCCCCTGCTTTATGGTCTGTGTGACTCTAAATGGACCATAATGTACTAAATGAACATCATGCTGTATTGAAGAAGACTTGAAACTAGAGATTGAGACATAAACTCATGTTTACAATGTTTACTGAGGTAATAAATCAAGAGAGAAGTAGAGTCATTTTCTCATAGACTTCTATACAACCAGAGGAGTCGCCCCCTGGTGGACACTAGAGAGAATGCAGCTTCAACACATGAAGCACTGACTTCACATTTCAGACCCGGAGGGTTGCCGTCTGCTCTTTTTAGTATGTTTTTCAAACAC
>NC_136649.1:21535860-21543360 GCF_949748355.1 Melanostigma gelatinosum
CACACACATTAACTCAGACCCCTGCAGTGAAAACTGTAGTCCTGTGGATTGTGATTGTGTGTGTTTTCCCCTCAAACAGACCGTCAGCGCTGAAGCGTTCTGACAGGCTCGGCTGGAGGAAAACTCAGCGGCGTCATGGAGACCAGCGAGAGATTAAACTGCATAACAAACGTTCGTTTACACTCCGGTTAGCGTTCACTTCATCTCAACTGATGTTCGGCACCCGAGACCTCGACCGCTTCAACGCTCGCTAACATCTGAATTAAGACTTCTGTGTTTCTGTTACTCAAGGCGCTCCAACCTTTGACCTGTTCAGCATTGGTTTGTGGGATAGTTCCCATGAGACGGGTGTAATGTGAGCCGTAATATATACGTACAAGTCAAAGCTCACGTCTGGTCAGAGTCTCCAGTCAAGTCTAAAGTCCTTGAGGGCAAGTCAAGTCTCAGGCGAAAACATCCAAATTAATTCTTTAGTTCTGTCGAAGCGACTCAAGTCAACATTAAAGTCAATCGAGAAAAAACTGAAGTCAAGTCTTGTTGAAGCAAGTCTCAAGTCCCTGAAAACAAGTCAGTTATAAAAAGTCAGGGATGAGTTTTACGCCGACAAGTCTTCAAATGAAGTCCCAATTCAATCAAGAAGAAAGAAAGCCAAGTCCCAATTGTTTTCAAACCAAGTAACAAGTCTTGTCAAAACAACCCTCAGGTCAAGTCATTGAAAGGCAAGTCTCAGATCAAGTCTCAAGTCCGTCTTGTCAAAGAAAGTCTTCAGTCAAAGCCCAAATCCTTCAAGGTAAGTCAAGTCTCAGTTCAACCATGAGAAGTCCAAATCAAGTCTCAAGTCTAATCTCATGATGTTTGAAAACAAGTCTTGAGTCTATTTTTAGGTCATTGAAGGCCAGTTTATTACTGAAGACAAAGTCAAGTCTTGCTTAAACCAATAAAAGTTCCAAGTCAAGTCTCAGGTCTTGTCAAAGGAATCCTCATGAAAGTCCCTAGTCAATCAAATCCGTGTCTGTCATGAATACAAGTCTCAAGTCAAGTTCCAAGTGAAAACAAGTCTCAAGTCTTAGTCTCAGGCCATTGAAGGCCAGTTAATCAGAGAAAAGGCCAGGTCAAGTCTCAAGAAAACCAAAAAGAGTTCCAAGTCGAGTCACCAGTCTTGTCAACGCGTCCATCAAGTCTGTCACAGCATGTCCAAGTCAAACCACAAGTCTCAATATGCAAAATGCAAGTCAAGCTGTAAGTCAGGTCTCTACATTCTGAGAGACGCAGTGCTGACGTCATGTCAGCATATTCATGTTTTTTTGGCCAATGTGGAAACAAGAAGTTATCTATTTACACATCCAGCGGTTACAGAGAAGCATTGAACTCCTTTTACCTCTGATTTGGTCTCCACCAGCTGCTGAGAAAACCCTCACCTGAGCGCCATCAGTTCCATAAAGAAATGCTCAAATGCAACAGAAATGTGTGGAAGGACTCCGAGGAGAGACCGAGCTCTGCGTCAAAACTAAACTCGACTACGCGGCGAAGGAAATGCCAAAAGCAGTCGATGTGTAAATGTTTTCCTAACATGGCGGCAGCACGTTCCACGTCGGGATGAAATCTTCTGCCACCAGAGAGGCTTCAAACGGCTGCACACACGTTTATTCTCCCTCTGACAGTCTCTCCACATCTGTTCAACACTGCTGTTCACACACAGAAGTACACAAGTTGACGTCAGTCCAGGAGTGCTTTTGTGCAATTAATCTCTGCTGCTGAGCGCCAACGCACTCGTATCACGCTGCCGGAGCTGCCGGAGCTGCCGGAGCTGCCGGAGCTGCCGGAGCTGCCGGAGCTGCCGGAGCTGCACCAGGTGGAGAGTTTAAATTGAAACCAAGCCAAACCGCAACAGAACCACTTGGTTAGGTTCTGTAAAACATCGTGGTTTGTTTTAAAACAAGCGTGTTTGTGATGTAATTTAAGTTACACGTATGAATTATGATACGTCAACGTTGACTTTTAGGTTTCACAGAAAATGAAACGTGTTCATGATACATCAAAAAACAAACAGACATTTTGTCCTTTGTTGCAATGCTTGTTTAATTTAGCAGTAATGTGAAAAGAATGCCACATAATTCTACCGGTAATAGTTTCGCAGTGTAAACTATGATGGGTCAGCATGACGCAGCTTATTAAAGTCTCATGACTGATATTCAAAACTAGTTCTGCTTCGGTGTCAGTGTCACTTTAAATGTGCTGCTTTCAAGGCTTGTATGCTAATCGTCCAGATGATTCTCTGCTGCTGTAACAGCGCCGAGGGTCTGAATCTGTTTAATGTCCAAACAAGCAGCAGTCAGCTGGAGGTCAGAGAAGTGAGCCGAGGAGACCGAGGGAAGCTGCGAAAACAAACGCTTCAAACCAGACGTAAACAAGCCGTCAGCTGCAATAAAGAGAGGACGGACGGACGGAAGCACAGCGAGGAGTCTCGTCTCACTGAGGTCCAGACTCAACAGCTCTCATTGATTTCAGCAGGATGAAACACCTGAATGCAGCGTGCTAACAATGATGCACACAAACAGGCCTGGAAAACAATTGCAATTTCAGAAACAGAGAAATTGAAATATTTTCCTCAGATGATGAAATGCTGCTGAAGAACAATATTTATTACAGAACAGGTTTATAGAACGGCAGCGAATAGATTCCAGCACGAGCCTTTTTGAGGCGCCAATCAGAATTAAGTTCATTCAAATTACTGCACAACAAGTTCCTCAAGAATGTTGGAACTTGAACATCTTTAAATGAAGAGAATTATCTTCACGACGGAAACCTTGAACAGAGGAACCCAAAGAGATTTCATCAGAAGTTTGATATTATTGAGATCGACAGACGTCTTAAGACAAACTCTTCAGGGTTTGAGGGTTCAGCTGCTTCTACAGCCGTCACAGTAAAGTGTGAATTCACAATCCTGCAGCGTCCGCAGAGAACCACGACTTCACCAAACAGAAATAATGAAAAGGGTTTCATGACTCACAGCGAGACAGACGCAGACAATCGACGATCACAAAGTCAATTTCTAGACTCAAAGTTAGAAGACACAAAAAAAAGACTTAATACGAACACAAACACCGGACCGGAATTACAAACAAGGTTATAGAATAATAAACAAACAGGAGCAGAGTGAAATGAAAGTGAAGCAGGTAAAAGCAATTTACTGGAATTAAAAAGTGTTTTTCTGTTTTTCTCAAAACAACAAGGTGTCGTTTCAATGAGGCGACAAAACACGCATTTAATTGAAGAGGTTTAATCTAATAAATACTAGCTGCAGGAAAGTAATATGAACTGCATGTAAAGCACACACACACACACACACACTTTGCTTACAGCAGATCATATACTCTCTCACACACACACACACACACACACACACACACACACACACACACAGACTGTCTGAATCCAGCTCAACTGTTCTGACAAAATGCTGTTAATGGAACGAAGAGGAGCATCGTCTCTCCTCCTCCTCCTCCGACCAAAAACAAATTAATTTTTCTCCGCTCACTGAGCGTGTGCAACAGGAGCCCAATATGCAAATCTCACCCTTTTTAAGACGTATCTACATATCAAATATTCTCCAGGCTTCACAAACTGAGATATTGTACGCTGACCAAAGGCTTGGGCGCGTGTGTGTGTGTGTGTGTGTGCGCGTGCATAGCTTCAGTTGAAGCGTGTGTGTATGTGTGTGCGTGGTGCTCAGTCAGATGGTGGCTGTAGACAGCGGTGTGTCTGAGCTCTCATGTTTATCAAAGGGAAGCAGTTATATCTGAGAGCGCTGGATGGCCTTGTGCTGCCAAAGCTAATCACATCGATGTGTGTGTGTGTGTGTGTGTGTGTGTGTATTTGTGCGTGCATACTAAAGTGTGCATGAGGAGAAACCAACTTGTTATTGCACTGAGAGGTGAGGTGGCACAAGTAGAATTAGCAGCAACAAGCTAGAAATGTGTGCACATCTATTTCAGTGTGCGTGCGTGCGTGCGTGCGCATCATACCAAATGATTATGTTACATTATGTGTGACCGTGTTCTGAAGCGGCACACCGAGCTGCTGTCGGGGCGGTGGATATGAAGGAGTCGGTTTGTTTGGGTCTTGGGTTTGGGTCTCGCCTGCAGCTCGGATACTCGCGGCACCTTTGACAGTTTTAGCAGCAGCAGTTCTACGGTGGGCCTGCAATTGCTTGACGGCGTAATGAGTGAAACCATCATTTTTAACTCCAACTGCTGAGAGCTCAAGCTTTCTGAGAGCATATCTGACATTTCTCTTTTCCCCGGGGTCCCTGAACTACCCATGGTTTCGGCGTGCACTTGATTTTGTTTCTCCTTGAGGTGAGGGAATGTACTCTTCTATCACGGTGCGTATAAAACTAGCTACCTATGGACTGTGTATATAAATAATTGAAGGAAACGGTTTACAGGATATTAAACCTTTGTTTTTTATAGTGCATTTAACACTTGACTTGTTTCTTTACAAGGTTTGTACAAAGACAATAAAGTAGTTTATGAATACGAGATATGAGTTTTCAGATGGTTACCTCCTCGGCATGGTGGAGGTTGGTTTCTGGCGTTTTGATGGTTCATCCTACAGACTATGGTCATATCTCTGTTGGTTGTCTTTTTGATTCTCTCTGCAGAGGCTCGCGCTACGGTGCAAAGTGAGAGTATTACATTGTATTACATGCGAGTGTACAAACAAAAGCTTGATGGTCCGTCCAATGCAAGGGCAAAGGCCTCGGTATGCGTCAGTCTGAAGGCATCTGAAGTGTTTCTTCCTGATCTGTTGGGTCACACTCAGAGACCGTTCCACTGCATACCTGATCTCTCTCAAATAACTGTCTTTTGATTGTCTTTGTAGTTTCACATAATGATAATGGAGCACACGTTTGGACAGTCTCTCCCTCGGAAGACATTCGTGGCGTCGCACTCTGCAGAAGAAGTATTTGCGAGAGGAATTTCAAAGATAAGAGCTTGCAGAGAAAAGCCCGAGCTCGTTTCTCCCCTCTGCACAGCTGGAACACCTTTGGTGGGCTTGATTGTCAGATTCAGAGAAAGAGGGTTAGACGATCCGAGCTCCACTTTGTTTGAAGCATTCGGAGGCCTTCATCCAGCCAAGAGCTGTTGAGATTTTGGCGTCAGACAGACCCAGATTCTCCCTTTGCAGAGCCGCGCTAATGCGGCTAATCATTCCGGCGACACACCTGCTCCGAACCACCCAGCTGTCAGCTTTCATCCCGGCCAACTTTCCTATTAGGCGCTCATCCAAAACAGCACAAGGACATAGTTACACCAGATCATGTGTTTTGGTAAATGTCCCCTACACATCTCTCTCCGAGTAGAAGCCAATTAAACAGATGAGTTGCGAACACAAATGAAATATCTTTACCATATAAGACTATCACAGAGGACGATCAGTCATGTCGTAGCCTCAGAGCTTCTTAATTAAAAACGAAGGAATTCAAATGGAGCCTTGTGAGACGATTCTCCGTCACTCCCACCCGCCCAAACCCAAAGTCTTTTCAAGCAAACCGGCTCCCTCAAATTCCATTAGTGTGTTTTCTATTTTAAAAAAAATAAGAAAAGTGGGAATCAACCCCGTTAAACAATGCTCTCCTTGGGTAGCAGAACTTCAATCACCTCCCCTCGCTCCCTCATTCAGCCGCGCTAGCGTAGCCGGCTAATTAGTTCTGTTGAAAGGCTTCTAATTAAATTGGCCTAATGTGGAAGGCCCAGGCAACGAGACAGAAGAGCGGCTGAACAATATCACACACACACACACACCAGGACAAATGTGTGTGCAGGCACGAAGAGAGAGGAACGCACTGAACTTTGACACACGCATGTTTAGACGAACATACATGCAACCAAACAACAGCAACATGAAACAAAGAGCAACACTCATACATTCTGCATGCAACACACTTGTTGCAGTGACGTTTGTGGGAATTATATTGAGGATATTATATCAATACAAGGAAGGAACCCAAAACCTGCATGTGTCTCTGTGCAGAGTCGTGTGTTTTACGTGACTTTCTTTCCAGTTGTCTCCATGTCTGTCTGGATCTCTTGCCGTCTTCTATCTAAGGCTCTGTTCACAAGTTATCATCATGATGTGTTTTCCCTAATTCAGGAGTTATGTCCCAACACGTCACGTAACTGTTCTCCACGTGTTTGCAAGGATAAACCGTAGAGTGTGTAGAAGACGTGGGCGTGGTCATCATGACGTCGCTCATTGGTTTGTGGACTGATGTTTTGAAGCCTCGAGTTCGGCGATTTGGCCGTCGAAATCTAGGCTTTGTGGGTGTTGCCATTGTGATTTCTTAGCGTCACTGAATCAGACATTGACTGAATTAGATCAAAATGTTGCAATTACCTTTCATGAAGTGAAAAAAACTGTGTAAAAAGGGTTAAAAGTTGTAAGACGAAAACACGGACAACTCACAGACCGCTAACGCTTTGTTAGAGACCTGTCAATCACTGTGTAGCCCCGCCCTAAAGCATACCCTGCTAAATTAAATAAACTCATGTTTACAATGTTTACTGAGGTAATAAATCAAAAGAGAAGTAGAGTCATTTTCTCATAGACTTCTATACAACCAGAGGAGTCGCCCCCTGGTGGACACTAGAGAGAATGCAGCTTTAACACTTGAAGCGTCGGCTTCACTGCCTGGTGTAGCTACGAGCGCCGTATGAAAACCGCCCGCTTACAGTCATTTTCTCATAGACTTCTATACAACCAGTAGAGAGAATGCAGCTTCAACACATGAAGCTTCGACTTCACTTTTCAGAACCGGAGAACAACTCACAATTTCCCACCTTGTATATCCTCGATTCCATTCCTCGTCTCCTCTTAGTCCCGCCTGGACCAAGGAGCCGAGAAGCTTCACACACTGAGCCTCGACCTCTGGGACCGATTGTACTGATGTATTTTATCCCAGCGGTGAGCAAACAAAGCAACTTTTTAATCTTAAGATAAATGGTCCTTCTTGTTCCCACAAAGTACTAAATTCATAACACAAACATCTTGTTGAGGTCATTCCAAAAACTTGGAATGAAACTAACACACAAACGAATGTAATGTTCCAAAAAAACTGCTAATATTGTCAACAATACACACACACACACACATTTAGAGTTGTCTGTCATTCCCACAACACACACTCACACACAGCTTGTTTCAATCATTCCCACAAGAAAACAGACAACACAAAAACACTCACATCTTCTTTGGTCATTCATGCACCACAGCCAACACACACACACACACACACACACACACACACACACACCAACTACCCACAATGCTGCTCTTCCCACTAAAGGCCTTAAGTGTCCCCTTCTCCCTCTCTTCTATCTACTAATAGGAACCAATTAGTCCACATTGTCCCCTCTCCCAATAAAAGAGCATTATGGGAATTCCCCCTACTTAACACCTTTCCTTTTCTAAACAGGCACCCAATTAGACGCCTAAAAG
>NC_136649.1:21548360-21626254 GCF_949748355.1 Melanostigma gelatinosum
CAAATTGTTACATTCATTGTCTGAATATTCTTCACAGTGAATTGGTCTTTGAAAGGCTAGTTGGTGATTTGTGATTTTGTGCTTTACAAAATGAATTGAATGAGTGTACACGTATTTATTGTGACATAAAACAATCTTAAAATGACGATAGAGGACAGATGCAGTGAGACAAAACAAACACACTGACAGAGGTGTGTGTGTGTGTGTGTGTGTGTGTGTGTGTGTGTGTGTGTTGCCAGGGGCTACGGCTGCTATCAGAGCTAAGACGATTACCACACATCATTTGTCATCTGGATGGTGGCAACATATAGCTCTACATTTAATTTACCACGCCGCCATCACACGCTGGGGGGGCGGAGAGAGGGAGAGTGTGTGTGTGTGTGTGTGTGTGTGTGTGTGTGTGTGTTCCATTGACCCATATATAGAAAGCCCTGAAGGAGAGAGAGAGAGACAAGACAGGGAGAGAGTAATTGAAAGAGAATGACAAAAGGGAAACATGAGTGTGTGTGTGTGTGTGTGTAGCAGGAGTGAACATTCATCGCCTCAGTACACAGTGTGACAGATGCCATCACACACACACACACACACACACACACACACACACATATACATGCATACAGAGGCAGACTATCTCTTGAATTGAGAATCCAGTGAGATGATAAAGTCTTCAAAATGTATAAAACATTTTCAAATCTTTTTTTATTTGATATATTGTCCATTTTATTTCTCTTTTTGCAAACATTTTTTTACTGTGTTCTAGTTTACTGGCTTTTGTGATTTAAATAATAGACATGTCAGCACATGCAGGTCATGTAAGGTGACAAAGACTTTTAATGAAAGGCCAAAGTCAGTCTGAACCTCTGGCGCACACACACACACACACACACACACACACACACACACACACACACACTTATTCCCTCAGCCTGCACAGTGGGCAAGAGTATTGATTGCAGACACCAGAGGCTCTTTCAATAAGTTATTAAGAACTAAAAATTGACAAGAGTTCGATCAAACCTCTCTCTCTCTCCACACATCTTAAATTCCTTCTTTATTTGCTTTCCCTCCTCTCTCCCCTTTCGTGTATCTCAGTCGTGTGTGTGTGTGTGTGTGTGTGTGTGTGTGTCTATCTTACAGGTGTGAGTTTGGACAACGACTGCAGAGAGTTTTTGTTGCCTAACCCTAACTAAGTAGGTTAGTTGACTCAACCTAACAAAGTACCGTCATTTCCGGACTATAGAGCGCACCTGTATATTGGCCGCGCATGCTAATTTTTAAAAGAAAAAAAGAATCTGTACACGAATAAGCCGCACCGGTCTATAAGCCGCAGGTGTCCCCGTTGAACGGCAAGATGCTTTTAACAGTACTAAAGTTGTCTTCTTCTCTGAACATCATAACATGTCCGACTCGCTAGCTTCTAAGCTAATTTTAACATTACCGCCAATGGGGAAATGCTAACCGCGATTTGCATTTGCGAATATAATATATCTTCGTAGATCTTTTCATGCTTCATGCAGACATACTTACAGACTAAGGTCTCTCAAGGCTACCAAACGGAAGAAGTAAAACGAAGCAGCGTGTCTTCTCATTAGAATCTAAAAGCAACGAGGCAATAACTGTTGTAACTCGTAGCTCTGAATAGCATTTACGGCTAGCTGTTGCTAGCTGTTGTGCTAGCAGCAACGCTTGAAATTAGTGATCCATGTTGAAATGAATTACTGGTCGCCCTGCCTGTTTGTTTTTTTCCAGGTATGGGTCACTGATAGTGAGTGTGACGAATCAGGGACGGAGACATCATGGCTGGTAATGACCAATCCAGTGGCGAGCACGGGTGTGGGCTCATGTTTGCTGACAGACATCCGTATCTGACTTTGGCGGCGCAAAGCTAGTTAGCCCATGAAAATCCATACATTAGCCGCTTCGTTGTAAAAGCCGCAGCCTCAAAGCGTGTGAAAAAAAGTAGCGGCTTATATGCCGGAATTTACGGTAGTTTAGTTGACTCAACCTAACGAAGTAGTTGTGTTGTCTCAACCTAACATAGTAGTTCCCTGTAAAGACGTAAGACTGTATTCATGTAACAAATTTAAATTGACACGTTATGCTGGTCTTTCGTTGGAAAAACGCACCAAAAATGGGAAACGTCTTTTACCTTAATAAGTATAGGCGCAACTTAACAGCTATCCTCTTATTATTCTAATGTTCAATCAACATTTAGTTCATAATGAGAAGTGAAAGCAAAAAAAAACTTGTCTATTGACACTTTCAAATGATTGGAAGTTGAATCTCATTTGATGAAGAATGTAAAAAAGACATTCGATTTCAGATTTTAAATCACTGAATTTTAGCTGTGCCGTTTATCATTTTTACACATTTTATCGGTGAAGACGATAGAGGACGAGAGAGGACAGCTGTCCTCTGTATCTGAAGCAATCTGAACCATCCATCACACCGTGTGTGTGTGTGTGTGTGTGTGTGTGTGTGTGTGTGTGTGTGTGTGTGTGTTAGTCCATCCTCAGTGACACTAAACACCATTCATCATCACAGCAGCAAGTGTGGAGGGATAGGAGGATGAAGGAGAGCAGAGAGGAGCACTGAGAGATGATGGTGGAGTCAAGGAGGTCAACGTCGACGATGTGGGAGGGGAACAACTCTGAGGAGGAGGAGGAGGAGGGCTGGATGAAGGGAGGAGGAGAAGATGAGTGTAACCCCCCTTCTCCTCTTAATGAGCGTCACAAGTTAAACTCATCACCATGTTTCAATGCCAGCCTCTTTAGCTCTGCGTGTGCTTCCTCCTCCTCCTCCTCCTCCTCCTCAGCATCAGCAGCAGAGCCTTGATATGGTAAACAGGAGGAGGCCCGGCGCTCATCGTCGCCTCCTTTGAAGTCATGTGAGGAGCGGATTACGCAGCGGAGTCGAGATCCGCCTTAACCTTCTTACATCTTATTTTATGATTTTATTTTATTTGATAGTTTCATTTTCATTCTGAAGAGGAGGATTATTCTTGTTGAGGGGAGTAATGCTGAGCAGATACCGACGGGAGGAGGACGAGGAGAGCAATATTAAAAAAAGGAAAATAGAGGATGTGAATGAAGGAGCGACCAAGAGAGAATGTTAAGAAAGATACAAATATGAAAAATAGCACGAAAGCCAAACAAAACATTTACTGACAAGTTAGAAAAAGAAGAGATGGAAGGGAATCAAGAGAGGAGGGGTGAGAAGAAAGGAAAGGAGGGAGAGAGAGGGGGGGCACCCTAGAGAGGAGGGGCGAGAGACCTTAAAGTATAATAACAAAGAGAGAGAGAGAATCCAACTTACTGCATCCAGTATGGTGAAAACATGCGAGGACAAGTGTACTGCAGTGAAAACACACACACACACACACTCATACGCATACACACACACACTCTGTCACTCTCTCCAAGTCTTGCCAAGAAGCAGATGCCGGGCTCATCTGGTGAGCTGCATGGTAACTGTCCAAATATTGACATTGACACACTCACACGCACACGTGTGTGTGCGTGTGAGTGTGTATGTTTGCACTGCAGTATACACACACACACACACACAGTGTTAACCCCTCTGTGTTTGAGTTGGCTTTGATCAGAGTCTCCTCAAATGTATTCTTATCTTGAATCAGGAAGAATATTTCTAAACAGAAGTCACAGTCAAGAGATGCGTATCCTCATGCACTTCCTGTGAAGTGACACATACAGTATAAACATAACACGATAAAGCTTATGCACCTGAAAGAGCTCTCATAAAGCTAACGCTGAATAATGCTAACTCCCATGTAGAAGCTGTTTGAAAGCTAACGGTTGATGACGCTAACGGTTGTTGACGCTAACGGTTGTTGACGCTAACGGTTGTTGACGCTAACGGTTGATGACGCTAACGGTTGATGACGCTAACGGTTGATGACGCTAGCGGCGCTGATCGGGATCAGGTTTTTATCGCGGTATGACAGAACTACGTTAACGACAGTTTACTCTGCATATTGTCTTCGTTATATCGCCTTGTGTTTCTTTTCATGTCTCAGGTGAAACACTTTGAGTTACTGTGGAAAGCTGCTCCACAAACACACCTTCCCTTTGAATTTGGGTGAAAATTGGCATAAGATGGATGCTCAGAACTTGGAAGTCTGCGGATTACAAAAAAGAAGGATGAAGAACAGTGGGATAAAAGAAAACAGGGAGTAACAACGGGGAAAAGCATGAGAAGAAGTAAAGAAGGGAAGCCGAGGTGCGCAGAGAAAGATCAAAATCAGAGGGGAGGAGAAACGATTCTGTCGAGCAGCAAAAGAGAAACGAGTGAAAGGGTGAAGAGGTGAAAAGAAGAGGAGACAGGAAAGAGAAAGAGAGGAAAAAAACAGGAGCTGGAAATAAGAAGGATAAGAAGCTGAAAGATGAAGGCAAAAAGAGCAAGAGACAGATGGACCGAGTGAAAGAGAGCGAGAGGAAGAGAGAGAGAGAGCGAGAGAGAGCGAGAGGAAGAGAGAGAGAGAGAGAGGAAGAGAGAGAGAGGAGAAGAAGAAGAGCGAGGTGTATTTAAATGCGAGCCGGTGTTAATGAGTTTGGTCAGAGTGTGGAACAGTCTTTTTAAAGCTGCTATCATTCTCATTAATGTCGTGAATGAGCCGCTGATAGCTGTCATGGACCTCACACTCCAATTAACAACAACGTACACACCTATAGGCACGCACACACACACACACACACACACACACAGACGAGGAGTGCGTGTATAAGGATGCATACGTTAGTTGGTGTGTGCAGAACTTTCAGTATTTGCATGTATGTGTTTGTGTACAACGGATATCTAAGTGTGTGTGTGTGTGTGTGTGTGTGTGTGTGTGTGTGTGTGTGTGTGTGTGTGTGTGTGTGTGTGTGTGTTGAGGAGGGAGGGAAATAAAACTGAGTGACTGCACTTTGATTTTCCGAAGAAAAAAGAAAAAAAACTTTCTGCAATTTACAATTTCAGCATTTCTGTTTTTTAACGAGCGTCCGCTAAGCTGCGAGATAGAAATGCAAATTCACCTCGACGGGGCCGAGGAGCCACGCTGAAAAATTAATGGAATCTCCCTTTAATTTGGCCGAACGCAGAAAAGCATATGCTGCCAATAAACAGAGAGACAGACGGAGGGCGGGGGGGAGAGGGGGGAGAGAATGTGATGACAGGAAGGTGTTCAAGAGAAAATGAAGGTGAATGTGAGGATAATCACAACTTATAACATATCATTTTTCACAATATCGTGAACTTTATTTTTAATCTTAATTTGTATTCTGTACATTTATATATATGTCTGTTTTTTCAGGATAATACATCTTTCTATGCGTATATACGTATTTTTTAATCAATTTATTTCTTCATATTTTTTATGAAGAAATGAGTCAACATGTTGGTCCGTCTCTCAGTGCTTCCTGTCTGCCTCTCAGCTCAAAGCCCATTGGTTCCTACTGAGGACATACGTCATTAAAAACGCAAAGATAAGAGTTGAATCAGTCATCTCCTTCAAACAGCTGTTTATTGTAGCTTTTAATCAAACAAACAGGAGGAAATGCTGACGTTTGTTGGGGACTATTTTCTGTGGCGGATGAATCGTGCTCTCGTAAGTGTTTGTGTGCGTGGGATCGAGTCAGAATAAACCACAGTGTGATAGTGATGAGGATGATGATGAAGGAACATTGAGGCTCATTGATGAGTTTTAATATACAGATGATAACGGTGAGTAGATGGTATTTAATCTGCAGATGTTTTGATGTGAAAGTATTGTTCTTATTGTATTTGTGTTCTCTCCGCTCTGCAGCAAATTATATTTGAAATCAAACACCAACTCAAAACTCTGTCAGCACTGAGCTGCAGCTTCCATTGACTTCCATCTTTGTTCTCCTGTAAAATCTGTTTCTCTCACACTTCCGGTTTCCTCCTCGCCAGCTAATGAACAGTGTTAAAAGAATTTATTACCCAACTGTTTCTGTGTGTGTGTGTGTGTGTGTGTGTGTGTGTGTGTGTGTGTGTGTGTGTGTGTGTGTGTGTGTGTGTGTGTGTCCGTAACAATTAAGTATGGCTTCACAGTGATTGATACTAGCTTGGCTTTCAATTTGTTCCACTACAGAGCTCAACGCCTCACCTCTACCCTCCCCCCCACCACACTGACCCCACACACACACACACACACACACACACACACACACACACACACACACACACACACACACACACACACACACACACACACACACACACACACACACACACACACACACACACACACACACACACACACACACACACACACACACACTATCACAATATGACACACACACATACATGGAAGTAGTTGTAATTCATCGTTTTAATGATTTGTTACTCGGGTTGAAGCGATCAAATAAAACAAAGCTGCTTCAACGTTTGACTTCTATATGAAACTGATCACTGACGAACCAACCAAGAGTCAGTAAACTGAGCAATGAGTGACGTCCCCATTACTCCGTCCACTTCTTACATACAGTCTGTGGTCTTACACGACAGTTTTTAATTGTATTTAAATGACCTTTTACAAGGTACTTTGTCTTTCTCTGCAAAGCGCTTTGACTTGCCTTCCTGCTGAAATGTTCTTTATCAATAAACCGCCCTGCAGTGCGCGTAACAAGCATCATCACACTTCCCCTTGTTAGAGGACTGAGCCAGCAGAGTTTAAAGGTCACGGCTGCAGGACAGACGAACCACAGGAGACATTCGCAGAGTTCGAATGAATTCAAACTTTATTGGAATTCACCGTGCGACGATGAGGAGGCGTCCGGCTGTCTCAAATAAGGTCAGAGAGAGTGTGTGTGTGTGTGTGTGTGTGTGTGTGTGTGTGTGTGTGTGTTACACTCGTCTCAATAGGGTTGCCGGTTCAAATCCCAACACAGGCACCACAAAGCTGAGCAGAGAGGTGATCGACAAAATGTTTCAGTGGAAACCATGACGAGAATAAACTCAGTACATTCCACAAAGAAAAATCTATCGAGTTGAACTGTTTCCGGAGCTTTCCACCATTTTCATCATCCGATGGAGACGATGAGAGGAGACGATGAGAGGAGACGATGAGAGGAGACGAGGAGAGGAGACGAGGAGACGATGAGAGGAGACGATGAGAGGAGACGATGAGAGGAGACGATGAGAGACGATGAGAGGAGACGATGACGAGGAGACGATGAGAGGAGACGATGAGAGGAGACGAGGAGACGATGAGAGGAGACGATGAGAGGAGACGATGAGAGGAGACGATGAGAGACGATGAGAGGAGACGATGACGAGGAGACGATGAGAGGAGACGATGAGAGGAGACGATGACGAGGAGACGATGAGAGGAGACGATGAGAGGAGACGATGAGAGGAGACGAGGAGACGATGAGAGGAGACGATGAGACGATGAGAGGAGACGAGGAGACGATGAGAGGAGACCATGAGACGATGAGAGGAGACGATGAGAGGAGACGATGAGAGGAGACGAGGAGATGATGAGAGGAGACGATGAGAGGAGACGATGAGAGGAGACGATGAGAGGAGACGATGAGAGGAGACGAGGAGACGATGAGAGGAGACGATGAGAGGAGACGATGAGAGGAGACGATGAGAGGAGACGATGAGAGGAGACGATGAGAGGAGACAATGAGAGGAGACGAGGAGAGGAGACGAGGAGACGATGAGAGGAGACGAGGAGAGGAGACGAGGAGACGATGAGAGGAGACGATGAGAGGAGACGATGAGAGGAGACGATGAGAGGAGACGAGGAGAGGAGACGAGGAGACGATGAGAGGAGACGATGAGAGGAGACGATGAGAGGAGACGATGAGAGGAGACGATGAGAGGAGACGAGGAGACGATGAGAGGAGACGAGGAGAGGAGACGAGGAGACGATGAGAGGAGACGATGACGAGGCGGTTAAAAGCCCCAGAAAACCTTGAACCTCCATCTTGTTTTGTTTGTTGTTGTTTTGGTTATTATATTAAAACAAGTCAATGATTAAACTCTGGTATTATATATCTTTTTCTAAAGCTGTTTTTGAGTTTAATATCAGTTGCTGACATTTTGAAAAATATATTGTTTTTGATTTTTCTGCTTGGCTAAAAAAAACTTTGTGAAAATAACTTTATTCTATATTTCTATTTAAAGGAGATTTGAGTTTCTGTTTTCTAAACACCTAAAATCAGATTAATATAAAACACGTAAATATCAAATCCTATCAATGACATCACTCATACAACACGAAGACCACCGTGATCTCAAACTGGTGTGTGTGTGTGTGTGTGTGTGTGTGACAGCTCTTTGAAGAGCGCTCGTCTCTGATCAGCATGAGGTCGTCTTCTCCCAAATGTCACCATGTAGCGCTCAGCGCGTTGAGTCATTCTCACACACACACACACACACACACACACACACACACACACACACACACACACACACACACACACACACACACACACACACACACACACACACACACACACACACACACACACACACACACACACACACAGAGAGCTTGCCAGTAATTTCCTAAAACAGCTGCTCGCTGTAGTTTTTCATGAACCAAACAGGAGGAAATAGCGCATTAGTTGGGGACTATTGAATGTATTTGTATTTGGACGGTGTTTTTGAGCTCGAGTCAAAATAAAACTCCAACATCAACATACAGATTGTTGTCAGTGTTTCCTCTAATGCATCACTTATCCCTCTGACTGAGGTGTCCTCCTCGTCCTCCCTCCTCTCTGTCCTACAGAGAATAATCAATACATCATTTCACCCTCGGGTCTCCTTCCTGCCGATGGGGGCAAAGCAGGTGACCGCACCGGGGCAGGAGGAGACGAGAGGAGGAGAGGAGAGGAGAGGAGAGGAGGAGGAGAGGAGAGGAGAGGAGAGGAGGAGGAGAGATGGAAATTTCAAGTGATGAAAAAAAAAACACACATGCATCAATAAACATAATGTGTAACATGCTCAACAGACACACACACACACACACACACACACACAGAGGCTGGTATCAAACACGGGACAAAGAGAGAGAGTAACAACAAGAGCAGCAGATCATCATCATGCTACAACACCTGTCCTGGCAACTGGACACACACACACACACACACACACACAGAAATTAATCTCCAAATAATTCCTCTTGGGATTGAAGCAACAATATGAGCAGCTGGCTCATCTACATGTTACAGCTCCTGGTTTAACTACTGGACTCAACACACACACACACACACACACACACACACACACACACACACACACGAGGGTTACGGTTTGCATCAATACTTACAAAAAATACAATGTTTTTACTTTATTATCTTTTTGATTTGTTTCCAGATGCTTCATCTTTTTGCATGTCATGGAAATATGATAAATAGATAATCCATCACAGCTCGAGCCACTGGTCCTTTAACACAGTCCCTGTGTGATCGGCAGGTTTGGCTTCAGAGTGTTTGACTGAACTCAACTTTAACTGATTTGCATCCGTCTCTGTACGACTCTGCTCCGGTGGACGATGAACAAGAACTACTATGAAGATGAATTGACAATTGTTTCTTTCGACAAAAACAGGGAAACAATGAAATACAAAGTAACGAAATGTGTCACTGAACGACGCGGAATGGACGTCATCACTAATCACTGAAGCTGATGGAGCCGTTTGACTTGTTGAAGGAATAAAAAGCATCTTATATTTCAGTGACTGTGTGTTCCTGTGTGTCGCTGCCAATCAATAGAATAATGAATAGAAACAGATGGACTCAAGTTCTCTGTATTCCTGAAACAACAGTAAACCTTTTAGTTATTCATTTCCTCTGCAGAACAATATTCAACAGAAGGAGTGAAGGCTGTGAAAACGCCTCAACTTGAAGCCGTTTTAAACAATAGAAGTTTCATTTTGACTGTAAACCTGAACCTCTCATCCCTCCCAGGCTTTTACATCTCGACCACAACCTGGACAAGAGGGAGAGGATGGAGGGTGAGGAGAGAGAGAGGGGGGAGACAAGAGAGTGAGAGAATTTAATGAAGTAAAAATTGAGAGAGACGATAACAAAAGAATGAGAGAAGAAGGAACGACAAAAAGAGAAAGAAATAATAGAAAAGTGAGAAAGAGTAATATAGAGACTGTGTGTGTGTGTGTGTGTGTGTGTGTGTGTGTGTGTGTGTGTGTGTGTGTGTGTGTGTGTGTGTGTGTGTGCGCGCGCGTTTAACCAATCTAAGGTGTCGTATAATTGAAGTGTGTGTTTTCAAGGACAGGTAGATATTGGTCCTGAGGTGGGAAGCTGCCGAGTCAGCAGGTCTGAGCTGATTACATCCTCTGTCTGTAAGAGGAGGAGCGAGGAGAGGAGAGGTAGGAGAGGAGAGAGGAGGGGGGAGGAGAGAGGAGGAGAGGGAGGAGAGGGGAGGAGAGAGAGAGGAGGAGAGGGGAGAGGGAGGAGAGAGAGAGGAGGGGGGGAGGAGAGAGGAGGAGAGGGAGGGAGGAGAGAGAGAGGAGGAGAGAGGAGAGCGAGGAGAGAGGAGGGAGGAGAGGGAGGAGAGGGGAGGAGAGAGAGAGGAGGAGAGGGGAGAGGGAGGCGAGAGAGAGGAGGAGAGAGGAGAGGAGAGCGAGGAGAGAGGAGGGAGGAGATGGGAGGAGAGGGAGGGAGGAGAGGGGAGGTAGGAGAGGAGAGAGGAGGGGGGAGGAGAGAGGAGGAGAGGGAGGGAGGAGAGAGGGAGGAGAGCGAGGAGAGAGGAGGGAGGAGAGGAGAGAGGAGGGGGGAGGAGAGAGGAGGAGGGGGGAGGGAGGAGAGAGGAGGAGAGGGGAGAGGAGAGAGGAGAGGGGAGGAGAGAGAGGGAGGAGAGAGAGGGAGGAGAGAGGAGGAGAGGGGAGGAGAGGGGAGAGAGGAGAGAGGAGAGGGGAGAGGGGAGGAGAGGGGAGAGGAGAGAGGAGAGGGAGGAGAGAGAGGAGGAGAGAGCGGAGAGAGGAGGAGAGGGGAGGAGAGGGGAGAGAGGAGGAGAGGGGAGAGGGGAGGAGAGGGGAGGAGAGAGAGGGAGGAGAGAGAGGAGAGAGGAGAGAGGAGAGGGGAGGAGAGGGGAGGGAGGAGAGGAGAGGGAGGAGAGGACTAAAGGACATGAGTAAAAAGAGAGGAGAAGAGGGTGGGACATGAGGAGTAAAGAGGAGAGAGACACTGGAATAGAAAGGAGGAATGAGAATACAAGAGGGGAGGAGAGGAAAGAGGAGGAGCAGTAAGAAGAGGAGGTGAGAAGTGACTGGCCATCAAAAGCACATCCTCTGTCCTCACTGAGCAACCTTCAGTGTCAGACTTTTACCTTCACACGTTGAGAACAAAGAGCTCCTCGTCATCACTCGCTGTGAACGTTTCCACTGAGTAACCAGAACTGTGACATGAACAGAGAAACACAAACAGCATTTCATTTATGTGAAATGAAGAAAAATGTTCGTGCTTCTTTCACTGAAGAATTTACATTTTCATACATTTTCTCCGTCTGGGACGAAAAACTGAGCAGCAAAATATTCACACATTGTTATTTGTAACAAAGTGCTGCAGACGGAGACGCGTTCTATGCATCTCCACAAAGACAAATGTCAATTTAGTTTGAATAAAAATAAAAGGGAAAGCAATTTTTCTTCTTCTTCTCTGATAACAGTATTTACATGCATGTGTGGACAAAACCAATCTGGTGAAATCACAGAGGGGACGCCGGACCAGAACTCAACTGTTTCAGCGTCTCGAGCGGTTTCCCAACAACACGTCAGGATCAGACAAGAAACCACCAAACCGCTGCCAAACCTCTCTCTCCCCCTCTCTCTCTCTGTCTCCCTCTCTCTCACGGGCTAATGACATTTTATTGTGTTATTCCGCCCCTGGGGAGGAAGAGGGGGGGAGGAGGAGGGAGGGGAGTGTTTGTTTTCTGCTGTTGCTGAAAGTTGGCCAACACCACCGCAGTCTCTCTCTCTCTCTCTCTCTCTCTCTCTCTCTCTCTTCTCTCTCTCTCTCTCTCTCTCTCTCTCTCTCTCTCTCTCTCTCTCTCTCTCTCTCTCTCTCTCTCTCTCTCTCTCATACTAAGTAACCTCACTAAGACTGAACTTTATTTTGAAAAGACTATTCATGTAACAAGCAGAAACTGACACGTGTTACTAAACCTTTTCCTGAAGGAAACCATTGTATGAGGACAAGTTGTGTCAAATCACAACATGATTCACTTCGGACAAACTAGTATTATGCTTCATCTCAGCACCACGGTTACAATAGTAACCATGTAGTGAAGTTTAGGGGACGACGGTGGTTTCATCACGTCCACACACCTCGACCGTAGTCGCTCGTTAACTTCGGCCACTAGAGGGCGCTGCCACCTGAACGTAAACATGACGATTTGGGACACTTCCCCACAAAACAACCAAATCGTTCCTTTTTTTGAATTCCCTTTGTATCACTCCTCCCTTTGACTCCCCCATCACATAATATCTACTCCTTTCTGGTTTTAATGTCCACCTCTTAGTCTCCTTCTATCGCTCAGTCCAGCTCTCCTCCGCTCTCCATCATCTTCCTCTCCAGAGCCGCTGTACTGTGCTGATAGTGGGAGCACTTGTGCAGTGAGCTATGAAGTCTGTCCTCCTCTTCCTCTTCCTTCTACCCCTACTTCCTCTTCCTTCTACCCCACTTCCTCTCCCTCCCTCCCTCCCTCCCTCCCTCTACCTGGAAATTAATTTGGTCTCCTCCAGATGCCTATCGCCGCTGAAATGCCCCCAGAAATAGATCCACAAACAGCAGCTCAGCCAAAACGCTGCTGCTGCCTGACCGCCTTCAGCAGAAAACACACACACACACACACACACACACACACTGCTGGATGGAGGGGGAGGGGAGCAGATGGAGAGATGAATGGAGGGATGGATGGATGGATGTAGGGAGTAAATGGAGGCAGAATGGAGCGTTGGAGGGAGGAGAAGACGAATGGATGAGGAGAGAAATTAATAGATGGATTACCTACAAATTTGTGCACTTTATTGCCCAAACAAACCATCACTTTTTAGATTGATCTCCTTCCTTCCAGGCAGCAGTCACTTTCTTTCTGTTCCTTTCTACCAAAACGCAGCTTGCAGAGACAAGAGAACCTGCTGCAGAGCGACGATTCATCACAATAAAAGATTTAATCACCTTCTTTGAACGCCGGGGCATCGGCACGTGTTGCAGTTACAACGAGAGTCTCTTCTTGATGGTGCATTCAAGGACACACCTGAGACTTTCATAGGCTGCTGCTGAAAAATGGATTTTTCAGTGAAACACAACACAGCTTCTCGGTTGAGGACCCGTTCTGCTCTAACACTGTTTAGACCGAAACCATCTGACCTGGGCTCAGTTTCTACCAACAGGAAATATTAGTTTCCGTTCACGATTCTGATATTTCCAGAACTGACGAGGTCACCGCCTCAGATTATAGAAAAGCCGAACCCTTTCTGACCAAAGTCCACTGAAGTCCATGGAGGAGGACGGGTCAAACGAATACGGGACTTTCACCCAGGAGACCACTGTTCATGTCCCGCCTGAAACCAAAAGTCAGTTTAATAATTTAAATTGACGTCCTTAACTTAAACTAACAAACATATTTATTTTAAGGCAAACTATGTTTTACTGAATCTAACCAAGTAGCTTTGTTGGGTTTCTCTTTTGCTTTGCTTCTATTTAACGTTAAGCACACGTTTTAAACCGCGACCGTAATCTGAGAATGCAGTGGAGTTGTTTTAGGATGTAACTTTAGGATTGAACAAGGAGACATTTCACAACAATAGTAACGTTGACAAAAGAGATAAAAGTAATTTACAGAGATGGATTAAACTCATCAAGCTCCACATCGTACAGATATGTACAGAAACCACTGGCTGCCTTTCAAACCCGACCAGCGTATCCATCTCCTGATGTGCAGCTCCGATCATCTGCTTTCTGCCCCCCGAAACGGACACAAGCAGGTAGTTCGATGATGCACTGATAACGGATCTGAATTCCCACAATGCAAAGCAGACGGTTCGGTGTCAGCACAGTGCTCACGTTCAATCATCCGACCAGAATCCAGAAGATTTCATGTCACAAAAACCAGAGCACGTTGTGTTAAAGCCTCAGAAACACAAACAGGTGAGTGACATCTCACCGCCTCATCGTGGCGTTCATCGCTCATCAGGCTTTCAAACTGCAAATATCTGCGACCCGTTGTGGAAAAAATCCCCCCCCCCCCTTAAAAAAACAAAGCGATCCTCTAAAATGAGTTTGGGCAGAAATCCAGCAGGAGCCTCAGAGACAGAAGCTGTGGAAGCAGCAGACTGTCGCTGACTAACCTTCACCTCCAGCAGGTGAGCAGAGAGGCCCAGGTAATATCAGATAATACCTTTCATGAATTCATCTTCCTCCCGTCAGGTCGGAGCCTCCTGCCGCCTCGGCTCAGGACAAATTAAAGGATAAAAAACCTCTTTGTAGGAGAATCAGTGGACGCGAAGGCCGGACAGCCGTGAAGTGTAATTTCAGCTCTATACATTTGACCTCTGACCCTCCGCCCTGCTCTCTGCTCTTTAACAGCACGCGTATGCAAAACAGCCGGCTGTTCATCTGCTGCTCGGCTCTCACCTGAGACCTCAGTCAGACGGGAACAACGCGACACTCTCACGTCGTTCACCTCGCTGCCGATCACGCACACGCGTTTGTGTCTCCTGCTTTGTTGTGAAGTTAAACCTGAGCTGAACCGAAGCGTCTATCTTCCAGTCGTCATGCTCAGACTGACGGGCGAAGCTCGAAGAAACCGTCAAAGAAAAGCAAAAAAACTGAAATGTGAGGGTTCAGATTCCAGCGTTCGTAGCGATGCCTACAAACATGAATGCGCTGTAATTGGTAGACGTCACATTAAATCATTTGGTGTGTAATCCGTGTAATCATGAAGAAGTAAATATGAAGACTGCAACGGGTCAAACGAAAACCAGTGTTTCCTTCAGGAGGCCGCTGTTCGATCCCCGTGAAAAACAAGAAGTCAACGCTGGTTTATTTGTCACGGAAGTTGTGCACTTCAGTAACATCTCTTCTTCAGTTATTTCAACCCAAACAAAGTTCTTTTCCTTTTGTTGTCTAAACCTAAATAAGTTGTTTCCTGTGAAGATGGAAGTTTATTGTGAAAAGACTGTATTCAAGTAAAGAGCAGAAATCGACACGTGTTGCTGGACTTTTGTAGTAAAAACACAATAAAATGGGGATCAACTTTTTCGTAATAAATAAAAACGTATGAGGACAGGCGTCCTCTTCGGTCGTGTGTTGAGGTTGAAATGCATGAGTGAAATTAAACCCGAGTAGTTTGTTTTCATCAGATTTGAGTAAGAAAACTGAGCTGCAGTGTGAAAAGTCACAGCATCACCATCACAACTGCTGTCTGATGGACTGGTTTCACCATTTACAGGCTCATACACACACACACACACACACACACACACACACACACACACACACACACACACACACACCTGAGTCCTGTCAAATAATTACAGGACGGCAGGAACACTGTTTTTAAAACAAGCGTTGCATTTCCAATATTTACCAAAGGTTCACATCCAGACAGATGTTTTACGTTCCTGTCGGTGCAGGTGTCGAGTTGAGCAACTTGGACCAAGTCTTTTTTCCACCGAGACGATTACAAACTGACTACAACACAGAACAGAATCAAAGTTCTGGTTTGTTTCTACAATCAGGGAACCGGAATCTGTCCCCCGGTCCAGTCTGCCACAGCAGCACAGAATAGAATAAAGCATTGGAGAAGAGAATAGAATCCTGAGCTTCAACCCCACATCAACAGGTGAAGAATACGATGTCACAGAGAGGAGACGAGAGGGATGCGTCTCCTTACAGGAGAGCAGCGTTTAATAATGTCTCATGGTTAGAATAGAAGTAGAAAGAATAGAATCAAAGTGATGTGACCGTCTCTAAATCAACAGGTGAAACTATTATCTCTCCAGGAAATGATGTGCACTATGACACGATCAACGGCAGGTGTATCAAAACTAAAGTGAGTTTGAAATGTTTCCACACAGCAACTGCAGAGGACAACACCAGAGACGTTCCTCTCCAGAGAGCCGAGACCAGTAGAACCACAGAACCTCAGAACCTCAGAGAACATCAGCTGATCAGGAAAACAGTTCTTATTTCCACCTGGACAGCGAGACAGGGAACCGGCTTTAAGGTCACGTCCTGACCTGAGCAGGTACAACAATCAGCATCCCTTCACATTAAAACGTGCCGTAAATTCATCTGAGCCACACACACACACACACACACACACACACACACACACACACACTGTGCACAGCAGTAGTAGTGATGCCCACACACACATCAATGGATGCACACGTTTTCCTCGACGCTCTCTCTCAAACACACACACACACCTTGCTTGCTTGCAGCGTCAACATACTGCATGACTCCCAAACCCTGCACGCGCGCACGGGCACGTCAAAGCACACATACTTAACACGCATGCACGGGCAGGAGGGAGGCGAGACAGCACGAGGTGAAAAAGCAAAGACAGTCCTCAGGGTCAGCCAACAGACCTGTTACCCAGCCACGCATACGCACGCGCACGCACACACACACACGCCACGACTCTCCTCTGGAAAGGGCACCTGCGTTCCTCCTGACACCTTCAGGCTCAGAATAAAACGCAAAGCGACGCGGAAAGAGCCGGTAACCCGCCGGGCTGCCGGTCCGCTCAGACCCGCTCGTGCTGCAGCTGTAAACATGCAGTGAGGAAGAGGAAGAGGAGGAGAAAATCCAAAAGCCCCGTTACCGTTCTCTCCGCGTCGGGTCCTGCTGGATGCTCGGCTTGGTGGGCGCCATCTTCCTGCAACAATTATTTGATTTCTTACTTTCTGTTCTGTTCTCTCTCTCTCTCCTCCGGGTTTTATTTGGACGCGGAGCCGCGGCGGTGCGCTGCACCCTGACAGCAATGCGTCATGGTCGGTGTGTTAAGACAAAGCCATGTCCGTGTGCGTGTGTATGTGAGCGTGCGTGTGTCTCGTGCTTGTCTCGCCGCCGCAGCCGCTCAGGAGCCTGGAAACAACGGGCGGTCGAGGCGAGGACCGGGCTGCAGCAGCAGCGGCATGCCGAGTGGAGTGAGGGGGAACCCGGGGGGGGGACGCCTCTCCGGTCCCGCTGTCTCTCCCCTCCCTTGCTGCTTCTCCGTCTCTCTCTCCACACGCGCGCAGCTTCGGGTTTTTGGCACTACAGAAGAATTTTTTCCTGCATGCGCTCCGGAGGAGAGGCAACAAAAAAAAATCTTTACATTGCAGCGCCTACATCCCCGTTCAAATCCCCGCGGCGGAGCGTCACTGGGCGGTCAGAGGGTCCGCGGTGTTTCCTCCTTTGGCTGCTGACAGGAGAGCGAAAGGGGACAGCACACATCTCCGGTATTCTCAGCAGCCCGGCGCAACAACGCCACTCAGTTGCAGTCTGTGTGTGTGTGCGTGTGTGTGTGTGTGTGTGTGTGTTTATTTTTTATTTAATTCTCTTTTTTGTATTTAATTCTCCCATCAAATTCTGTTAAACATCTAAAAGCAGCAGCAGCGTGGGTGGGGGTTGATGGGTGATTTATTTGGATGGTTGCCCTGTAAATCAGATCCATGCACCCCCCCCCCCCCCCCCCCTCATCTTCCTCTGGTGTCAACACATCACAGCAAACGTCTCACTTCAAATTACAGAAACGTCACTAACTTTTTTTTTTGTGCTGCTGCATTGTGTTGATATTTGCAGATGTTTTGGTGTTCGTGTGACCGGATGCTTGAGCCTCTGAATATGAGCACATCTGTGTAAAACATAAATGATACGCTCACTTTTTACATTCGGCCACTCAAACACATTTCCCTCCAGACTTTGATGTTTGCACGTCAGCGACGGCTCATTATCCTCCAGCAGGAACTCACCGCCTGCTTCTCTCCATCTCTTCTTTTTTCCTCCACATGCATTTAAATTCCTCCTTTCTTTTCTTAGATGTATAATTCATCGTAAGCTAGCCGGCGTGCTGTGTGATGAACCTCCCTCTCTATACCAATGACCCGTCAAGGTCAAAGGCATGCTGGGTATTCTCTGCACAAACACGGGGGTTACAAGAGGTCGCCGTGGTGGAAAATAAAGACCGGTGGGGGGGGGGGGGGGGGGGGGGGGACCGTGACCTCCGGGTCTGCGGGCGTCACGAGCCGAGCGGGCGAGCAGCTCTGAGTTCAGCAGAGGCGTCCGCTTCCTCCTCTCCCTGTGACAGCAGACTCATTCCACTCTTTAACAAAAAATAAAGAATTCCATATCTTCAGAGGTGCATTCCGTTGTCTCCCCGGTTGCAGATTTGTCCGTCCGTGTCGGTCGTATTAAAAAAGCAACGCCGGCTTCTTTCAGTCTCACGGGAGCGAGGTCACGTGTTTTGACCCCGGCAGTGAGCTCTGAGCTCAAAAACACCAGATTTTTATGGAGGAATTTTGGGGCTAAAATCAAAGAAATAAAAGCAGAAGATTGTGTGCGTCTGTGAGAAGCGAGGCGGCACCTGCTCACGTCTGATTTCATCTCGGCGAACCTCGTCCGGCGTCTCGCTGCGTTCTCTCTCTCCGGCTCCGTCTCGACTCTGCTTACCGAGAGCAGTGAAACGGCGGCGACGTGGATAATGGAGCGTAATGTATCAACATATTAGCTCCCAGCTGTTTGTTGGGGAAACGTTATGTACAGAGAGAGAGAGAGAGCCGGGACGAGGGGCCGACGAAGACGAGGGGAAGCGTTTTATTTTAAACAAAACGAGAGTCTGCGGCACAAATAATCAAAGCTGCCTTGGTCAAGTTCAGATCAAGGCCTGTGTTGTGGTCAAACATGGGGTCTGGGGGCCCTCGGAGGGGTCCTTGTGGACTTCTGACGGGTCACTCCCAGCTGCCACATGACGACATCGTTAAATTCCAGCAGGTTTCATGATCAGACTACGTGTCAAATCACAACTCTAATCCTCACCAACGTATGGACACAAACAGTCCACTGCCAACCCCCCCCCCCCCCCCTTTGTGGGGGTCTAATGTGTGCCCAGAAGCCCTGCTTTAAATAACAATACGGCCCTTATTCTTGTTGCTTCAGAGGGCCGGGACGCTCTCTGAGAGGCCCGGCTGTGATTTATGTCGTGTTTGCTCCCCACAGCTTTCAGACTTTACACACACACACACACACACACACACACACACACACACACACACACACACACACCATCATAATACCCACAGTTTACAAATAAATAAGGCAGGAGTGTGTATGAGTGCGTGGTGTGCTCGGGGCCCCCCACGGCTCCAGATGATTAGAAAAGACAACCCTACCGAGCGGCCGGATGGGGAGCCGATCATTCCGATTGGAGCAGAAATAAGAGAAGAACTGACGGAGCCGAGGCTTCTCACGAGTCCTCTTTCAGACCGATCTCCAGTGTTTCCACTAAATAAGCACAACCTCCTCACTGGGTTTTTTCCACTGAATTACCTGGAATCTTTGTGGATTTTGAATTTGATCGTCTTTTGGTCTCATCAAAGTCAACAGATTTTATTTTTCTTGTTTTTTTTGGTCTTTCTTGAAAAGCCAATAAGTGAAGAAAAGCCCGCATGTGTGGAACCAAACCCATCTCCAGGTTCCCCACACGGTGCAGAACGATGTCTGAGGTTATGGATGATTTCTACAACTTTGACTTTAAATACAGACTGATGTCACTTCATGATATCTCAAAAAAAAAATCTTAAAAACAAAAACCAAAGAGTGCCCACTGAGTTAAAGAAGCCCACCTGTATGTGAACATTAAGATGTTTGATACAAACTCACTTCAGGAATTTTTCAGTATAATTTTGCGTGAAACTCAAAACGCTACAGGTCGGTGTACATACCTTTGCTGGTACGCGCTGATTCCCTGCACGCTCTGCGGGGACCCGTTCGTGGCTCCGGGACCCCGACCCATCGGGGGTCCCGTCAACATCCCACCTCCTCCGCCGCCGCCTCCAACTCCAGGTCCTCCGGGTCCCGAAGCCGTCACCTGGACGCTGAAATCCGGGAAGATCCTGATCATGGTCCCCCGGTTTTCGCGGATGCGCTCCCGCGTCTAGTTTTACAACACCCCCCTCCCCCCACACACTCCCACCACCGACCAGTCACCGCTTACTGGGATCAATATTGATCCAGCACCAGCAGACAAGCGACACTATTCTCTGTGCTGGTTTTATCCTCCTTCTCTTCTCTAACCTTCGGATGTAACTCTCAGGCAGATCCGGATCATGGTCCCGGTGTCTCCGGTGCGCAAAACAAACCAGACACCAATCAACGGATCGATAGGTTAACGGGATTAGTGAGTGATGATTGCAGAAAGGATCAGAAAGCGGTTTCCTTTATCACTATTTCTTCCTTCTGTTCTTCTTCTAGGTTCTATCCTTCAGAGAAAACCCCCCGTGCAGCTCCGGATCATGGTCCCGGTGTCTCCGGTGCGCGCGGACTCCCCCTTCTTGTTCCTCCCACTCAACAGTCAATTGTGATCAATGGATCGGCGGAACTAAGAGGAGATAATTTCCCAGATGAGAGGCGGACGGACAGTCGTGTCTGTGTCGTGGTCTCCCGGGGCAGGAGCTCCGGACTCTCCCCTCTCACGCGGGCACCGCCGCCGGCTCTCCATCCGAGTAAGGCATCCGGTCCCCGGCTGTAAACCTTCTTGGCGGGTCTGTGGGGTCGGTGTGTGTGTGTCTCTCTCTCTCTGCGGGAACAGCGGACCTGAAAGAGAGCAGTCAGTCAATCAGTCGGTCAGTCAGAGAGCAAGCGAGCGCGCGGCTCTCAGCAGCACGAGCTCGGCAATGACATTGGTGTGTGAGAGATACAGTGATACAGCAGCGGCGGCGCCAAAGTGTGTGTCGGTATGTCGGCGTGCGCCTGCGTGTGTGTACGCGCGTGTACGCTGTCCTCAGCGCTCGAGAGAGAGAGAGAGGGGGGGGGGGTAGAGAGAGAGAGAGCGAGAGACTGTTTGTCTTTATCGTGCAGAACAACAGCTTTAAACTGGACTTGTATTCTAAGACACCGCGAACAATAAATAACCAATGCTGTTAGAGAAGGTCCATTTTTATTCCTTGTATATTTTTCTGAGGCGCGTGCGCCGCGTTTCACCTCATAAAAGTCTTCAAACGGTCCCAAAAGGTTTGAAATAAAAACGCAGACACTTTAAGTGCGCTGAAGCGAAATGAAAAACGGGAGAACGACTGTTTAGAACTCAACGAACCTTCAGACCTGAAACCAAAGTCCGCAGCTTCACATCGAGGTCTCAGGATGTTGCCCAAAAACAAGAGGAAAGGTTTGGCTGCGCGTGAAGCAGTCAGACAACCAGGGAGTCAATTTTACGCTCACGAGAGAGATTTATTGAAGCTCACTGAGGGAATGAGACAGGTGTGTTTTTATAGGAGCGGGTTGTCGTCATCAGGTGTGTGTGTGTGTGTGTGTGTGTGAGAGAGAGAGAGAGAGAGAGAGAGAGAGAGAGTTCTGTCCTCTGATCTCAGAACAGCCGCTCAGCTCTCCTCTCTCCGCTCACTCTAGCTCCGTGTGTGATCAGACTCCCGAATAAAGTCATATTCAAACACACACACACACCGTCTCCTCCCCCTTTCTCTCCCTCAAACACTCTCTCTCTCTCTCCTCCTTATTTCCACCCGCAGCTTATTTATTTCCTATCGTTATTACATTGTTTAGCTCAGCTCATAATGAAAGCAAAATAATGCTGATGATTTCAGCCACCATCATCAGTAGTAGTAGTAGTAGAAGCACGATCAGCATGAAGCTGTATGATTCATGCTCTTTGTGTGGTTGAATATGGTCAGTTGCTTTGGATAAAAGCATCATCTGAACAGATATAATGTCTGGAGTAGTAGTAGTAGAAGCAAATGCAGCACTTGAAGTACATCATATTTTGTGAAGCTACATGATTCTTGCTCCCTGTGTGGCAAATTCTTGTGTGACATATAATGTCATGTAGTAGTAGTAGTAGAAGTAGTTGTTGTAGTAGTAGTAGTCGTAAATGAAGCATGATCATCATATTTTCTGAAGCGGTATGATTCTTGTTATTTGTGTTGTTGAATATAGTCAGTTGCTTTGGATAAGAGCATCATCTAAACATATGTAATGGTGTGTAGTAGTAGTAGTAGGCGCATTAGTAGGAGTAGTAGTAGAAGCAGTAGTTGTAGTAGTAGAAGCAGCAGTAGTTGTAGTAGCAGTAGTTGTAGTAGCAGTAGTTGTAGTAGTAGCAGTAGTTGTAGTAGTAGCAGTAGTTGTAGTAGCAGCAGTTATAGTAGCAGTAGTTGTAGTAGCAGTAGTTGTAGTAGAAGCAGTGGTTGTAGTAGAAGTAGTTGTAGTAGCAGTAGTTGTAGTAGCAGTAGTTGTAGTAGCAGTAGTAGCAGTAGTTGTATAGTTTAGTAGTTGTAGTAGCAGTAGTTGTAGTAGCAGTAGTTGTACTAGCAGTAGTTGTACTAGCAGTAGTTGTAGTAGTTGTAGTAGCAGTAGTTGTATAGTTGTAGTAGTTGTAGTAGCAGTAGTTGTAGTAGTAGTAGCAGCAGTAGTTGTAGTAGTAGTAGCAGCAGTAGTTGTAGTAGCAGTAGTTGTATAGTTGTAGTAGTAGTAGCAGCAGTTGTTGTAGTAGTAGTAGCAGCAGTAGTTGTAGTAGTAGTAGCAGCAGTAGTAGTTGTAGTAGTAGTAGCAGCAGTAGTAGTTGTAGTAGTAGTAGCAGCAGCAGTAGGCTACTTGTTGTTGCACTAAACCCTGACACACAGGCTTCAGTGTGTAGGACCTTCTGAAGGACTCTTTCCTTTTTGAGCAAAAATAAGCCTCAAAGATCAATTAGAAGCTGTTTCGTTGCAGCATTAAGATCTCTGATCGTTGTTGTAAAACAAAGTCCATATTCATCATGTAAATACACATCAGATACATCGGATGTGATATGATGTGTTTTACTGTGTGGATGTGATATGATGTGTTTTAATGTGCACCTTTTAACAGCAAAGACACATTTATTTGCACGTAAAAAGTACACAATAATACATTTTCTCTTCTGTTCATTGGAGTCTGTATGAGACTGATGTAAACACATCCACGTCATTATCAGATAATCTGAGCAACTGACGTAGAATAAAGAGAGAACAAGTCATGTGTTGTGGATGGACTTTCTCCTAGGAGACCACGGTCCATCTCCTCTGTGAAACCAAGTCACCTTATTTTAACTTCCAGACTTCATCATTTACGTTACGCAACAAACGAACTTACTGTCCCCAAATCATGATCTTTTATTGAATCTGACAAAGCAGTTTTGTTGCGTCAGTCAATTTTAAACCTAAGTAGACCCTGGATGGATGACTGGCTCATGGACCCAAAGGGTTTAGGGGGCCTCACTTTCAATACAATGACATAACAAACAAGAAACAACCACAAAGAGAAGCTAAAAGCCTGAAAATAGACATCAAATTACTACAAATGACCCAAGGTAACTACAAAAACAGGCAATACTAATAGAATACATGCAAAACCACCGCAAAGAAACACAAAACGACAAAAAAAACTGAAGAGGATGTAGAGAGGCTGTATACGTCTCTGGTAGAGACCTGTCAATCACCGTGTAGCCCCGCCCTAAAGCATCCACTGCTTTATGGTCTGTTTGACTCTAAATGGGCCATAATGTACGAAATTAACATCATGCTGTATTGAAGAAGACTTGAAACTAGAGATTGAGACCATAAACTCATGTTTACAATGTTTACTGAGGTAATAAATCAAGAGAGAAGTAGAGTCATTTTCTCATAGACTTCCAGAGGAGTCGCCCCCTGGTGGACAGTAGAGAGAATGCAGCTTTCTGAAGCGGAGGTGACTCCTGGTTGGTATTTGATGTTGGGAGCGATAACGTGTTGCTAGCATTTAGCAAAGTAAGCTAACAAGCTAACATAAAACAAAACCTGACAAACTCATACAATAAATGGATGAAAACACGTCACTGAAATTCACCTTGTTTCTTTCGTACCATTCTTTTTTTATCTCTCCAACGTCTGAACTCGGCCACTGAGACACTAAAACTCTGCATCCTGACATCAGCACAGGGAATCAAACCGCCGACTATGCCGTTTTTTACTGCTCTCCTCCTGCTCCTTATTGAGCCTCCCAGGACACATTTTCAATATTTCATCCTCCTCTGGACCTCCCCCCCCCCTTCTTCGCGGACCCCTGCGGGGACTTTGAGGGCCCCTAATAACCAACAGTTCTCGTCTGTGCTCCCAAACAAAAGCATCGCACTAATAAAACGTCCCAATTGAGCTGATTAAATACCAATAAAAGAAAACACAGCTCGCTCACTCTGCCAGCCTGCAGTCTAAATTGGATCACAGCTCTAACCAGCAGCTCCTAATGAAAACCAGCCTCGCTCGCCCGCAGTACAGTTTACCTCCCTCTCCCTCTCTCTCTCTGTAATGAAATCAAATGAATTGGACTGGAGGTTTCAGGGGAGACATGCTGGACCCCCTTATAGAATTAGGACTGAGCAGCAATGTATGCTCACTGAGTGTGTGTGTGTGTGTGTGTGTGTGTGTGTGTGTGTGTGTGTGTGTGTGTGTGTGTGTGTGTGTGTGTGTGTGTGTGTGTGTGTGTGTGTGTGTGTGTGTTACATTACAGTCTGTGTGTACTGGCTGTATTAGTGAGCTGTGACCAGGTAAAGTACAGCAGACAGAATTAGGACAGTCAACCTGCTGTTGTCCCTCAGGAAGGACACACACACACACACACACACACACACACACACACATACTCTCACACACACACACAATCAGCTGTCATGAGTTCCTCTGACTTGCTGTACAACACAACAAAAGTCAATAACTCCCCGTCATGTTTCTCTGAATCCATTTTGCAGGCGGCCGTCGTCTCTGTAGAAACGCGCGTCTTCCTATTAAGCCGACCGTCCGTCCGTTAAAGATCACACGTCTCCGTCCTCCTCATTTGTGTCCTCAGTGAAAGACGGCCGACGACAGAGAAATCATAACTGTTTTTCAGAATGTGTTCAACATGCGAGGAGTGATGCAAAAGAGCAGACATGAACACTAGGGGTGGGAATCGCCAGAGATCTCGCGATACGATATTATGGCGATACTTCGATATATCACGATACTTTCACGATATTGCGATATTCGGAGTATTGTGATAACATATATTGCGATTTATTACTTTTTTCAACTTCAAATTATGTCCCCAAAGGAAAACTGTGTCAACAAGTTGTATCGAATAAGATAAAGTTTTCAGTCTGTATTGCAGCACAATAGGATTGTCAAGCAGACAGATTGACCAACAACGTCATAAATGTTGCATGAACCTGACAAACTGAACTGTTTGTATTATTACATAGTCCAACTTAACTGAATGCAAACGTGTGGACTCAGCATATGAACTATAACTTGTATAAGTAGGATATTAGAGTTGTATAACTCAGTATAACTTGTGATGCGTGGACGTCGAGGGCAGAGAGACAGTTATGCGCCGCACTCTTCCCATGAGCCGGCTACTGTTGGCAGGTTTAACCCCGTTGTGGAGCCAGATGTCTCTCTTTGTTTTAACCAACTTCCTACCAAACACGCTGACCCGGGACCTTTGCTGACCTCACCAGAAAACAACTCAGCACCATCTAGTGGACTGAAAAAGCAAACTATATTTTTATATCGTTTAAAAAATATAAAAATTGTATTTTATAAAATAAAAAATCGATACTTGGCGTCCATGTATCGATATAATATCGCCACGCAAAATATCGCGATACTATGCTGTATCGATTTTTCCCCCACCCCTAATGAACACGTGTTATTGGACTTTTGTAGGAAAACGCACACGAAAAGAGGAATAACTTTTGTTCGGATGTCATAGGAACTGTTATCGGAGGATACGATGCTCTGTGTGTTCAAGCTTATTAATATGATCTTTTTTTAAAATGCTGCACACGTCACAGCTTTAATCTACGTCCGTATTTGACAGCAACACCGTCTTTAGCATCATTTCCTCCTCTTCCATGAAGTCAGTGTTGGACAGTGAGACAGACAGCTAAATGTCTCTCCCCTTGTAATCTAACTAACAATGTCTCCCACTCTTAATATTTCCCCTCTCCCCCCCCCAAGCGTTGATGGATGGGGTCAGGCTGCGATTCCCACCGGCCGGGGTCAAATGTCAAACCGGAGCATCGGCTCTCTGCTCCGCCGCCGTAATGGGAGCTGAAATATTAGTCCTAAACGCCCGCGGACGCCCCGGCACAGATGATGAATTAACTGCTATGAGGAATTACAGATGGGGCATTTTGAAGACACAGACAGACACACACACACACACACACACACACACACACAAAGTGTCCACACTCGTTTCTTGTGTACACACACTCAATTTTCTCATCTACACACCTCTATATGCAAATGATTGATAATAGACATCAACTTCATGTCCTCTTTCCTGTCCCCCCCCCCCCACACACACACACACACACACAGTTCCGTATGCTAATGATTGATTGTGGCATCATCATCGCTTTTTATTTATTCGGCGTCTCATATCAAATTGTTTTTTAAATGCGTTTTGAAGACTGATGTGAAAACGCAATCAGGGCCAAAACTCTATGAATCCATATTAAAAGAATAACACGCACACGCGCGCACACACACGCACACACACACACACACACAATCATCAGGTGCATCACATGAAGCGTTAAGGTGGTCACTCTACAGAAACTTTTAACTTTTTCTTCCCTGCAAGCTCGATAGTTTCTACTTCCACCTGGACAAATAAAATGATTTTGTTTTTGTTCTTACTGTCTTTAAATCTCATGTTGAGACTCAAACCAGCACTGAATGTTCCTTCATCACCATAAACACACCTTTAGTTCACTCTGACTCAATCACACATGGACGTGGATTCATGCGCAGCTGAAAATAGTCCCAAACAAATCGATTTCCTCCCATTTACCACATCAAGCAGCTGTTTTAGAGCCTTTATTCTGACGCAAACACACTTTCATTTGTACATTTAATATTTGTTTGTTTGTTTTTTAGAGCTCATCCGTCAGGAAAAACAACAGATAGAAGATGACACTTACCTTTAGTTTCATACATCACGCTCCAGTTTTGTCTTGAACGCAAAAGGTGAGCGCCGTAAAACAGACATCTTAAATACAGGAAGTGGCCAATCGGACTGTACCAAGTGCCGCCACATGATGGGGGGACCGGGGCTTTCCGGTGGAGACATATGTTCATTTCTTTAGAGTATATTCATGTTTTGGGGCTTTTGTTGTGATTAATTTCTAAAATAGTTGAACTGATAAAAAATAAAATGTCCTTTTTTTGTTTCATTTATAGTTTAGTTGGAAGTGTTACACGTCTAAATAGTCTGATCAGCCATCATATATTTTATAATCACAGGAAGCAACTTACCAGGTTTATGTAACAAAACTACTTTAGGTTTAGAAAAAGTATCGTAGTTTTGGTTAAAATAACTACAGCAGTGCCCTGAAGACGTTACATGACAAAAGCAAAACGTTAACTTTTTCCTTTCACCTGAACATGAACAGCGTTTATACTTCCTGGTTCATGATTACGTGGATTACAAATGATTTGATTTTGTGGTATATTTATGGACAGTGATTACAGACGGAAGATCCAACTCTCTCAAACACTTTTCATTGAGAAGATCGACACAGTGTCACGTGACTCCGTCGTACCTGCTCTCACGGGGCCATTCTGTTTCCGTTTCCACATAAAATCCAGTAAATCCATTCAGGCTGAAATCAAATCAAACTGTCGGACAACGGGCCTTGAAGCTCGGGTCTGTCTCGACACACAGAGACCTTCAGTCTGAGCTCCAGAGGACTGACCTTCACAAAAACACACTGTGGACCGAGTCAACGGGTGAGGCATGAGAAGCAGAGAAAAGAAGCTTCTTTTAAGAAGCATCTGGAGCAGAAAGACAGAATACCAGTTTAAAGAGAGTGGTTTGAGGACACTCTATTTAATGAACTAAACTGCAGAAGCAAAAAAAAATCTGTTTTCCATAAACAGATGAGGAAGCCTTTGGTTACTCGTTCACTTTCCTTTCTCTCTTCTCTTCTTGTTTCACTCTACATGTGACATGATTGAGCCGCGATCAGGAGGAGGCGGAGTCAGCCGCAGTGTGTTTTTCTTGTGCGGTGTTAGGAAAAAGTATGATTTCATGTTTCACACAGTCAGAAACCTCCGGCTCAGCCGCTGCAGAAGTGTCCTGAAACTTAAATTCTCTCTCTAATGTCCGCCCTAAAGCATCCCCTGCTTTATGGTCTGTGTGACTCTAAATGGACCATAATAATAATAAGACTTGAAACTGGAGATTGAGACCATAAACTCATGTTTACAATGTTTACTGAGGTAATAAATCAAGAGAGAAGTAGAGTCATTTTCTCATAGACTTCTATACAACCAGAGGAGTCGCCCCCTGGTGGACACTAGAGAGAATGCAGCTTTGACACTTGAAGCGTCGGCTTCACTGCCTGGTGTAGCTACGAGCGCCGTATGAAAACCGCCCGCTTACAGTCAGACCAGGTGTGTTTGAGCCCGACAGGCAGGAGGGAACTTTTCCGTCCGCTCATCTTGCAGCACGTCGAAAAGACTCGATGCATCACTCTGATTGTAGCGAACGAACCCCCTTGATGACTTCGCTGTATTATATAGACGTCCCCCCTAATGTGAGATCAGCTTATGCGCGAATCTGTTTTCAATCTCTGCTTCCATTTTCTCCTCCCGTCCCCAGACTAAAGTACATTATGGTGCGGCTGATGATGAAGGGATGGTTCTGCTCATCAGGGAGAAGAGGAGAGGAGAATGAAGGAGGGATTGCAGGAAGGCTTTCCGCAGCACTACAAGGAGATCATTACAGCGCGGAGAGACTTGAGGAGGTGCTTTACTCTCATCGTGTGTGTGTGTGTGTGTGTGTGTGTGTGTGTGTGTGTGTGTGTGTGTGTGTGTGTGTGTGTGTGTGTGTGTGTGTGTGTGTGTGAACGCACACGTCCCATTTTCATTCGACGGCGATGCAAAACACGTCCCCACTGCAGCTTTCTAATAACACAAATACCTTCAAATGTAACTTTCAGGAGTGTTTCGGTGAGCGGTGATTGCATCCTGTGGTGTCACATCTCTCACCGGTCTGACTGCGAGAAGAATGAAAAGCTGATGAACGTCTGAAAACTCAAGAGAGATCAACCTCTGACCCTCTCAGGAATATCTACTCAAGACTCAGGGACAGAGGGAATTCGGATATCTCTTTGTATCACTGCATCAATCACAAAATACTGTCAATCGACAACAAATATCCATTTCCTCCATGTTTTTATGAATAAAATGTATAAATGGGTCTGTGAGTGCTGTGTGAACCTTCAGCACATAGAGAGGAATGAACGTGTAGAGTTCGGTGAATGTAAGAGCTGCTGAAGTGGAGATTTATCATCAGTCTGAGAACAAACTCATTGAGAGGAAACGTCTTAAAGAGACAGTTACATTACAGACATTTAGAGACTCTACCGGTGAATAGAGACACAACATGAACTCATAGACATCACCATGAAGCTTCACCACTTCATCACTCACATTAACATGAGTATTTATTGTATTGCACGTGTTCTGTAATGTTTTGTTGAAATATGCAAATGAGCCATTATGTGGTGGGAACTCTGTAGAAATCTCGACGTAAACAGACAAAGTAGTAAAATTAAATTTTTCTGTCCACGAGTCTGAAAGAAGCCGAGTTATGGAATAATTGATCATTGCATGAAAATGTTTAAATACTTCAACAACAGTCAGGACGCCTCAGAACAACATGAGCAGACTGACGACATTAAACGAGAGCAGAGATCATAAAATGACTCTTCTTCAAACGATAAAACCTCCGTGCATGAAAGAGGTGAAAGACATTAAGGTATAATTATGACCTGCATTCTGTCTGAGAGGCTGTCGGCACCATTAAACAGTGACGGGCATTTTGCACCACGTTGTCCAGCTGGTTTTATTTCTCGCTTAAGACATCGCCACATGAATACGGATTCATATTATTATTACAGACAAAGTCAACAAATGTCCACAAACTTTGTGAATTTTGTCCACGTACTTAGAGCGTTCGTAGCTGAACCTGCGAGAAATGATTGCATTGTTTTCAATGTAATTATTAATGTCATCAGAAGTATGACGGCGTGGAGGCGCACGGCTCAAACAAACAAGCGGCAAGTCAACGTTGATTTATTTGTGACGTAACTTCCGGAGTTATTTGAACCCAAATCACGATCGCTTCCTGTTTCCTGTGCAGACTGCATTCGTGACACGTGTTGCCGGACTTTAGCAGGAAAACACACGAAACACGAGGAGTACGTTGTTTTGAAAGGCGTCGCACAGACTGCTGTTCTTTTAAACGTGCACGGATGGAGAGTGTAACAACAATCATCATACATTCAGGTAAATACAGTCGTTGTAGTTCGAGTGCGGAGCTGAAGCCGAAAACAATTCACGATATTCAGAAAGCGGATTCATGAAAACACAAATTAAACAAAAAGGTCCGATGACATCCAGTGTGTCCTCAATGACGGCACGAGGGCAGCCATTAGCAGCGTCTGCTGTAAACTGAAGGACGACCCCCCCCCCCCCCCCCGTCCGCTGAGCAGAGAGCAGCAGATCCATTCAAGCTGTGGACAGTGAACGTTCTGACATTTAAATCCTTTAACTAATCAGCGCGTCTGCGTTTTATCCTCTGTTTCTTTCTGACTTCCCCGCGAGAGAGGAGAGAACGTGAGCGCTCTGTCTGTTTGATGTACGGTAATCACATGTGATCTTTTCAACAGGGAGCCGGCCGTCTCCTTAATTTGACCGTCGGTGCGCGGCCGGACCCCCCCCCCATCAGGCCGCTGCCTGAAGAGTAATTGCAGAGCCACCATGCTCCGATGCGCTCGACCTTTACGACCTTAAAAGCCATTTCCATTTTTCTGACCACAAAAAAATAAAAAAGAACATATCTTGTTAATTGCAAATATTCTACCTCCTCTGCACCCCCCCCCCCTCTCCTTTCCTCCTATTTGATTTCCCTTTGAAGGAAGAATACGCTGAAAAGCATTTCCATTTTCATTCATCAAGGCGTATCAGTCATCTGAAGGCCCCTTCAGCCACGATCAGCATCACGCTGCCACCGAGAGGGACGCGCCACGAGCAACTCTCAGCACTCGCACGCAGCAATCTGCTCTAATGCGGAGTGTGTTTGGCTTCTTTAATCCGTGAGAGACAGAAGGAAGTGTCACACACACACACACACACACACACACACACACACACACACACACACACACATGCACACACACACACACACACACGCACACACTGAGCATTCACAACTCATCCTGCCAGAGGACTGTGGAGCCAGGCATCACTGTTCGATGTCCACAGCGCTAAATACATTCAGTTATTATGTTCTCAGTATTAATCTTATTATTATGGTTATTATTATTATTATTATTATTATATTATTTTACATTTAATTATATCAATAATAACAATAATGCATTTTATTTGTATAGAGGCTCTTTACATGGTAATAACTTTCAATAAAAGCAATTCAAATATTAACAAAGCAGAATAATGACGTTAATATAAAGAATGTCTGAGGTGCTGGGGGAGGGAGTTCCAGAGGGAGGGGGCACCGATGGAGGAGACCCTGTCCCCCCAGGTCCGATGCTTGGACAGAGTGGGGGGGGGGGGGGGGGGCCACGAACAGGTTGTGAAAGGAGACTTTTCATTGGGACCGAGTTCAGCTCTAAAGGAAGTCATCAAGGACAGTCTCAGCAATCAGGGACCAATTGATTTGCAGTGCGTGAGAGAGGGAGAGAGATGCATTCAGCCGAGGTGAACGCCACATCAAGGCTCTTCCTCCGCCCATCCTCCTCCTCCTCCTCATCATCATCCATCTCCTCTGTGCCACCAGCAGCGTTTTCCTGCTTCACAAACTGACCTCCCGATGAAGCAAACATCAGCTAACGTCCTGTAATACGTCTGTGTAATACAAGTGTGTGTTTATCGTCGGATGCAATCACTTTCTTCAGCTTTCAGTTGTGCTCCATCGCCTCAGTTACAGCGTTGCAGGCTGAGGAAAACAAAGGTGTGATTAAGGGCAAAATATGAATCTGGAGAAGATCAGAAAGATGTTGATGATGCGTTTCTGATGATTGGATCGCCGTCGTTTGAGAAAACCTCCCAATGCACTCTTGCACTTTTGCACACTCTTGAGGATTTCTTTGGCCACTTGTGACTTTTAGTTTGATTGTTGCATCTTTAAATCCATTGTTGTCAAATAGAACTCGCAGAAGGCACGTTAAAAAATCCAGAGATGAAGATCGTTCAACTGTTGGAACTTTGCACGCTGGTCACGTGACGAGGAACCACCAATCACAGCTGGCAGATATCTTTTCTTTTTTTAAATTAAATATCGTCATACGGTAAAGATATGGAGAAGTTTATCATTGTAGTGCAGGATTACCCAGAGCTTTACGATCCGTCTTTTTTACTTCCTTCACCCTTTTCCGTGCAACGACGTCACAAAATCCAGATGAGAGTTCAACCTGAAGATCAAGAAATCCAGCAGGTAAGCTACCGGGTCAACCACAGTCAGGGGATAACATACATTTGACAACAATAAGTAAAAAAAACAACCTGAACTGAGTTTTTTTCCCAATAAATTAAGTTTATTTGTCAACAGTTGGTTTTACATTGTAGTTAGCAGGAACCATGCAGTCAAGCTCTTTATGGCCAATAGTAATAATGAAGATATTCCACATCACAGTTCACGTACAGAGTTAAATAAACACAAACACCAAGCATTCCTCCGTCTGCATGTTACACCAAGGCTTCACACCTTTACATATATACACAAGCTCAACTCCGACTGAGCTCGAAACCGAGTTTGTTTCTCATTTTTCATCTTTGTTGCGTGTTTTTTATTTTGTATTATCACCTAACTGGGAAAGCGGTGCTTTTAATTGACAAAACAAAAGGGCAGAAGTCGTAACAGTAGAGCAAGGCACACAATTATATCTGAAAGATTTCAAACCCTATTTTGTCCCACGCACAGCTGTCTCAACCCACGATCCCCCAGAACCCCCAGCGTCGCTGCTAATCACCAGTTTTCTATGAAATAAAAAAGACTACATGGTACAGTAGTGGTGTACATACATACAGCAGTATTAATAACACACGCCGCCACAACAGTCATCCAACGCCTACACAACAACACCGCTTCAGCGTTTTGAGCCGACTTTGGTCGCGTTGCATAGATAAAATCCCGTCTCGTTTGGATTATTTGTCATTTGTGGTTCAGCTTGTAGACGTTGCTGCTGCACAGAGAGGGGAACGAACGGTTCAGAACCTACTGAGGAAGAGCTGCATCACGTTGTGAGTGTTGTCTCCAACGATTCAGAGCGCAGTGACTTCATCCACAGCAGCAGGTAGAGCGTTCAACTCGCCACCGGTTGTTTCCGAGCCGATCGGGTTTTAGAGCCTAAGAATGACGGTTGGTCACCAAAAGGTATCCGAGCATCCGTCAAAGGACGAAGTGGAGAAATATGTGAACATCACCTTCTCTTAATGAGGCATCATCACTACGTCATCCCTCTGGAGGAAACTAACGGTGCGTTCACGTAGTTCTTATCAACATGGAAGTTCATTTTGAGTTTTAACAGTGACCAAGATTGCTTGAACTCGCCCTCCCTCAGAAGAGGATCCGCCAAGCTTCACGACTCTCGAACAATAAGGTACCTTAATGCAGTCATTGTTAGCCATAAAAGTTGGAACACTTCCACCAATATCTGTGCACAAAAATTGTGCGAACTTGACCGGCCATGAGATGATCGGAGAGATCTTTTGTCACTTACGGGCCGAGCGGAAACAACGGTTGCGTTCTCCAGATTCAGATGAAATCAGGTCGTACTTGTCGTCTACATTTGGAATCTTTTGACTCGACTTCCAACAGACTTTGGAAAATTGTGAAACAGCTCTTAGCTGAAAAGTAGAGTCTCAGCCGGCTGGTATTAAAAAACTCTTCCTTTGTCTTCTATTTCCCACAATGCATTTGTGTGTCCTGTCAGCAGATACACTCCACTCGACCAACACTTCCTCTACCGTGTGGTAATATTGTTTACACTTCAAAAGATAAAAACGAAAATAAAAAGAAAGCATCTTTTGTCGGTGTCGTTAGAAACATCCCATAACGCGTCTTCTGGTCCAATGAGCTCCTCAGCCTCCTGCTCTCCAACATCAACATACCGGTTCCACCTTTGTTCCCGACCGACACCACCTACAGACACCTGAATAAATGATTCTCTCCTTGTTCTGAATGAGTCACGCTGGACTAAATGAAAGTCTGCAGCGCGTCTGAATGACTTTCCTCCCTTTGAGTCCTCAGAACTGATTTCAGTCGTGATAATACAGTTGAAGTTCTAAAGCTTTAGCTTCTTTAAATACAGTAAAATACATTGCATTGGCCCCTTTGTGTATTTTAAAGTTCAACAAATGTGTCTTAACATTTGTAGCTTTTATTAACAATCATTTTCTACAAGCTTCAACCTGTAACTCAGCAGCAGGCTTGTCCCACCTCGACACATCTCTTCATGCTCTGTGGTTGTGTGACGTTCATCTACGGAGTCGCCAAACAGAGAAACGATGGCGCCGGTTCTACCGGCTACGACTGTGAGTGAATCCCGACATCGTCCGAGTGATGTTTGTCAGGAAGTAACTGGCTACGTGCTACTTGTGCTGCAGCACTCGGTGTTAACAGATAACACGACTGCAGCATTGACGACTGAGATGCGGTTAGAAGTCAATGCAACTGCTGAAGACGTGTTTGTGTCTCTGCAGGAGCAGAGGAAGACGTTTGTGAGGGAAGATGTGGAAAGAAAGGACACCCAAAGACAGACTCTACGCTGTGTCTCAATATGCGTTACACCAGCAATTTGAAGTGTCTTCAACCTGCATTCTCTCTAGTGTCCACCAGGGGGCGACTCCTCTGGTTGTATAGAAGTCTATGAGAAAATGACTCTACTTCTCTCTTGATTTATTATCTCAGTAAACATTGTAAACATGCGTTTCTGTTTGCTGCTGCTTGTTTGACCTTGTTTGCTCTGAACCGATCAGCTGTTGATCGGAGCTGGTGATCAAAGGAAACACGAAGTAAACTAAGCCGCTGGTCTCAGGTCAGTTCAACACCACAGCTTCCTCACACTCACACGACCGGTGCTTTACAGCGGCTCGTCTTTTCATCGGCACAGTTCAAACGTTGTCATCATCAAAAGACACCAAAACAAACTCAAACAGTGAACTCAAGGAAACAAACAAAAGAAATTCATTAAAAAGATTAAGCTGATTATAATTTAGTTCTTGTAACTTTCTGAAATATCTCTCTACAGATTGTCCTCTAAGAAATATAAAGATTTGACTGCAATCGATTAGAATTGTATTCATCCGAACACTTCTAAAGGTCATTTAGACGACGACATTTAAACATTTCTTCCGACATTGTTTTCTTCTAAATCTTCTTCTTTATTACGTTAAAACTGTTTCGGTGAGACGAGGAGGGAGATCAGCTCAGCGGGGGAGGGAGCTCCCTTACAGCTGGATCCTGGAGGTTCCTGCTCCCAGTACAGGTAGTCTCTGGAGGGATGGAGAGAGAGAAGAGGGGGGGGGGACTGTTAGTGTTGGCCCTCACTGTTTTCTTTGGTCTGGTGCCTCTGAACGTATATGACCTGGTTCAGTTTGGCCTGGTCTGGTTTGGCCTGGCCTGGTCTGGTCTGGTCTGGTCTGGTCTGGTTTTTGCGGTGCCTGGTTTTCTCTGGTTTGTTTGTTTGCTCTCTCTTTGGTTAATATTCTGTTCATTTGACTTTGAAGATCTCTTTCATTCTGTTATATTTTGCTTTTATGTTGAGTTCAGTGATGAAACCCTCACACTCTCTCTCCCCCTCACACTCTCTCTCTCTCTCTCTCTCTGTCTCTCTCTCACACTCTCTCTCTCTCTCTGTCTCTCTCTCACACTCTCTCTCTCTCTCTCTCGCTCTCTCTCGCTCTCTGTCTCTCTCTCTCTCTCTCTCTCTCTCTCTCTCTCTCGCTCTCCCCCTCTCTCGCCCCCCCTCTCTCTCTCACCCCCCTCTCTCTCTCTCTCTCTCTCTCTCTCTCACCCCCCCTCTCTCTCTCTCTCTCTCTCACCCCCTCTCTCTCTCTCTCTCTCTCTCTCGCTTTCTCTCCCCCTCACTCTCTCTCTCTCTCTCTCTCTCACCCCCTCTCTCTCTCTCTCTCGCCCCCTCTCTCACTCTCTCTCACTCTCTCCCCCTCTCTCTCTCTCACTCCCTCTCTCTCTCTCGCCCTCTCTCTCGCCCCCTCTCTCTCTCTCTCTTCTGTGTTTTGCTGCAGACCTTCTGCTGTCTGGGTCACAGAGCACATCATGAGTCGCATTCATGATTGCTTTAATTGCACCTGTGTCTGTGTACACTGTGTACAGTGTGTGTGTGTGTGTGTGTGCGTCTGTGTACAGTGTGTGTGTGTGTGTCCGTGAACAGGTGGGCTAGACTGGGGCACGCCATGGGGGTCAGGACCAGCTGTACGCATCACCACTATGATGTGTGTGCCCTTTGTCGTGGGTTTTACATGCGGCGTGTGTGTGTGTGTGTGTGTGTGTGTGCAGAGCTTGATTTTGTACTTTCATGTGTGTATTTCTTTACTTGCAAGTGTGTATGCATGTTTGTCCTCTGCTGTGTGTGTGTGTGTGTGTGTGTGTGTGTGTGTCTAACCTGCAGCTGTTGGGCTGTCAGCTTCTACCTGGACTCCCATGCCCTGCCCTCAGGTGTGTGTGTGTGTGTGTGTGTGTGTAGGTTTTGCTGAGCCCTGGAGGCGCCCACAGGGCGGCCACATCACACACTCACACACTCAGATTGTGTCAGTGACGGCCTTTGTTCGTAGAAAAGATGATGAAATCTAAACAAATTCACTGATTGTGTGCAGCTTTGGTTCACGCATTGTAGAAACATTTCAAACATTCATGAAAAACATGAGAGATATCTTCGTCGGTTATCGATTTTACTTACTTTTTTTACAGTGTAACACAAAAAGAGAGGAAACGTTCACTTTCATTGGATATAAAAAGAAGCTCCGCCAGGTTTGTGCCAAATAACGGCGACTCATACTTTTGTTTGTTTTGATCTCATGTTGCAAATCGATGCTTCCGTGTTAAAGTGACTCCTGAAGCAGACTTTGAGTTGTGAGAACATCGTCTCAATGAGTGGAAATGCTGAAACAGATTCATTCTGTAGCGTGTGTGTGTGGGTGTGTGTGTGTGTGTGCGTGTGTGTGTGCGCGCGTTAACCTACTCGGATTGTCTTGGTCCTGGAGGTGGGCGGTCTCACTGAGGTTTGTGCATTTTTGGTGGCTGACTGAAAGGAAATAAAGAAAAGATAGAAATCAAAAGAAAGGAAACAAGAGAGGAGAAGATGGAGAGAAAACAACAGAGAAATCTTTAAGTCACATGAAGGCGAATACATGATACAGCCGAACATGAGAAATCATTTTCCATCAGAGAGAGAGAGAGACAGAGAGAGAGAGAGAGACAGACAGAGAGAGAGAGAGAGACAGAGAGAGAGAGAGAGAGAGAGAGACAGAGAGAGAGAGAGAGAGAGAGAGAGAGAGAGAGAGAGAGAGAGAGACTTCAACACTTCAGCCCGGCATCATCGGGCTGAAGTGTCTCGTTCTTCTTTGAACTCAAACTGATGAAAAGTTTCAAATTAAAAACAACGAGCATCAGGCCGACTCCGCCCCGCTCTCTTAATTGGTTCACGACAAATCGCTTTGTAAAGACTCGTGTAGCTATTATCCGTCTCCACACTCCCACACTCACACACACACACTCCCACACCCACACTCACACACACACACACACACACTCACACACTCACACACACACACTCCCACACTCACACACCCACACACACACTCACACACACACGTCACGGCTACATGCACACAGCACACGTGTCAGAAGAACAGCCCGCTCGTCTTTGTTTTAATGAATTCATAAGTTAACGAGGAAACTATCACTGGAGGAGAGAAACGCTGCTGCAGGTTCGGTGACATTAAGAGTCGTGTGAGAAATATTAACCTTAATAAATGAATAGAAATGAATGCAAAAGAAACACACACTCAAAAAAAATCCACAAAAATGGAAAAAAAGTTTAAAATTAATTAATCTCAAAAACACTGAAAGAAATCTCAAAACCACCTAAACTATATCTCAGATTGTCGTGATGTAGTAAAGTAGAAGTGTTGGGTGAAAAATAGAAAAAAGAAGCCGAGGTGATTTGCATAAGAAACAGAAAACTTAAAAAAGAGCACAAACACGATAATTCAGCGCTGGAATGAATTGAACGATCGCTGCGGGATGGAGCTGATGAATCCTAATGAAATCTGACTGATAGTGATTATGCTGATGTTGTTCTGTGGACCTGAACCTTTTAAATACAAAAGTGAGAAGTCTGCAAATCCCCCCTTCCATTAACACCTGGGGGAGGAGGAGGTAGGGAGGAGGAGAGGAATCGAGGGAGCAGGGAGAGGGGAGAGGGGGAGGAAACAAAAAAGAGTAAGAACAGAAGAAGAAAGTGTAAAAATGAAGAGAGAGGAAAGATACCTGGAGGAGGAGAACAAATGAAGAGAGACAGGAAAGAGAGGGGGAGGAGGAGGAGAAGAAGAGGGGGAGGTGATGCGTCTCAGCACCTCTCACGGTCCGGCCTCAGAAATGGAAATGAGAGAAAGGGACACGGGCCTCATTACATTCATACCCACTGAGGGGCTCGGCTCGGACTAATACCTGGAGTGGAGGGGTGAAGTGCAGTATCAAGGCTCAGTATAATGTCCTGAGATAGCAGATCAGGCTAATACCTGGAACACTAACCTGCTTCTTTGCTTCCTGCTGCGAGCCGCTCTGCACTCGCCGAGTATCCACCTCTCCTCGCCTCCCCCGCTCCTCCCTATCTGCCTCTCTCATCGCAGAGCAGTTAATTTTGGGATTAATACGCGTGGCGGCGGCGGCTGGCTCTTTTGAGGGATTTGTAGCGGAGCTGCAGACACTTATCTTGGTCATTACGGCGCCCATATTGGATTTGAGCGTTTTAGTATCTGCCAAACATTCGGCTACGGAGGAGTCTATCGGGGCGACACGCGCCCGGGGATTAAGATAAGGAGGCCCCTCATTACGACTCCTCTCCTCCCGCGGCGCGCTGACACTCACAGCGGCCGCGACTTCTCCTCCAGCGACATCACAGAGGAGGTACGGGTCCTCACCTCGCCTCTCTTCCTCGGCGCCAGAGGACACGGGAGGAGGAGGAGGAGAGGAAGGGTTGTCAGCGTTTGGTTTGTAGCCGGCAGAGCTGTAACAAGGCTCCAGGAAAGGAGAGGAGGAGCTGCGTGTTTCCTCTGTGGATGCTTGGAAATACAGGTGATCCTGGTCTCGAGGAAACGCAAACTCCTCCGAGGGAGACAGGTAGGTCAGACCATCACCTGGTTCGGAGCAAGGCAAGTAAGCGAGACTGTTTTCCAGCTCATACTCAGGGTCCAAGGAGGAGAAATACTCCACATCCTGCAGGAAGCGCCGAGGTGTCTTGGTGAGCAGCATGCTGTAGCAGAGAGGCGGGCCCAGGTAAACCTCCTCCGTACAGGCCGCGAACAGGGTCTCCTCGTCCCTGATGTCCGGGCTCGGGGGCAGGGACGGAGGCGGGCTGGTCGGCCCCTCGGACTTCAAATCCAGAGCGCGGAAGTTGTCCGGGTTGGATATCTGCAGCTCGGGGCTCGGCCTGTGGAGGCCCTGCGTCGCCGTGGTGTACGACGGGATGCTGTACGGCGCCGGGGAGGAGCTCCTGTCCTCGGAGCACTGGCTGACCTCGCCGCAGTCGCTGTCGTGGGAGGAGAGCGACAGGTAGGAGTAGAAGTCTCCCTTGCGCAGGTGGAGAGGCCGGTGGGAGTGTTCGAGGACCTGAGGGAGGAAGGAGGAGAAAGTTAGTTCACAAAAATCATCAAGTGTTTGATTTGCATATTAAAACTGTCTACTGTCATTCATATTTTACACTTTTACAAGCGGAGCAAATTTTTCTGCCTGATTTCTTTCTCAGAAAGAAATGAAAACTGATTGGCTTCCAGATGACTTCACTTCAGAAATACTGAGGAAATGAGTTCTGATCTGTGATGCGATTTATTGAAGTACTCCAACTCAGTGAGCAAAGACAACTTTTGCCCTCAAAATGTGCAGCGTACGTACGTGAGGTCAAACGGGACAAAAGTACCCAATAACTATCGTCTGCAGCCGTACTGAACTGTTACTTTAACTTCTGTTTGATTCCCGTTTTGCATTTGCGATCTAACAGTTTGCATGTGTTTAATTGTATTCCTTGTGTACCTTGTCTCTGATATGGGCGAGTGATGCAGGACCTTGGTCCGGCATGGAGTCGGTCTGGTTCGGCTCTTCGGGCTGATTCTCTTTGCTCTTCAGTGCAAGTGAGGTCATGTCAATAATCTCCATGACGAAGTCGTGCACGTTCTCCTTCTTGTCGACGCCGTGTGGCCGGAGGGAGGAGGGGGAGGTAAGGTGGCCGCAGCAGGAGGGGTGAGAATTGTGCCGTTTTTTGGGAGGCAAGGACGATTTCTTGTCTCTGACTTCCCTCCTCGCCTCCTCCGTCACAAAAGACGAGAACTTGAACTTCTCCTGGCTGGTGATGGCCTTCCGTCCCCCGGCTGCCGGCCTGCCGTTGTTGTTGTTTCGCGAGGCATCGTGGGATCTGCAGTCCTCGACGAGTGAGAGGGACGGAGGCGAGGGGAGGTCGGAGCTGTGGCAGGGCAGCTCCCCTCTCAGCTGTCCCACCAAAGAGGAGGCACGTGTGGACAGGAAGGGGAGGAGCTCGCAGGACGGCGAGGGAGGAAGCTGCTTCGTCGAGTTCAACTCGATAGTTTTCACTGTCAAGTCGCCGACGTCCTGAGCTGCTTCTGCTGTTTTGGCGAACATGTAGGACTCCCTCAGCGACTCTCCTTTCTTTGTGAACACGCTCGACTCCTCTCGGAGGAGCTCGTCGTCCTCGTCTTTCCCCCTCAAACAGCTCTGGTCCACGTTCCCGTTCTCCACGTCGTCCACAAACTGGCTGATGTAGCTTCTCGTTGCATTCCTCCGGTTCTCCTCCTCTTCTTCCCGTTCCTTGTTGTCTCTTTTGGTTTTCTTGTTGCCGCTATCGGTGTCGGTTTCTGTTAATTTCTGGCGGTTTTGAAAGCGGTGAGAGGAGGAGGTGAAGGCGGAGGACAAGTTGGTCCCACACTGCAGCTCGTCCCGGAGGACCGCCTCTGTTTTAGAGGAGGAGGAAGATGAGGTGCGAGGAGATCGGATCCAACTCTGCAGCTCCCTCTTCATGTACTCCAGCCCCAGGACGTAAGACCCCTCCATCTCCTCTTCATCATCGTCCTCGTCGTTACCGGAAGAGGCACCGCTCAACCTCTCCCCGTCTTCGTCCTCTCCGTCCCGAATGCCGAGCTCCTCCTCAGTGAGCGTGAGCGTGGACGACGACAGGAGGTCGCTGTCGTCCTCGTCTTCGTCCGTGCACGCCGACGTGCAGGAGACGTTCACCAGCAGGCTCAAACTCGCCGCATCCGCCTCATCCATGCCGTGCCCTCCTTGGCCGTTTCCGTGGCAGCGTTTCCTGCAAGAGCTCGAGTTGGCGTTGGACGACGCACCGGCGGGATCCAGGAGGAGGTGGCGTTGATTTCGGAGCGTGGCAAAGTCTTCAGACCCCAGAGAAGACTCCTCGGTGCTACTCAGCTCTGTCAGCGACGCCGTCGCCGAACTCTCGTTGATCAGGGAAGGCGGGCCTTTCCGCGAGGAGCCCAACATTCCGGAGAGGGGGGCGTGACGACCACCGAGAGACGGCGAGGCGGGGATTCTGCCCCGCTGCAGGGAGCCGCTCCGGAGCGCCATGTCAGAAACACTGCGGGTCATTTTTGCTGCCAGAGGACTCTGGATGTTCTCCAGGCGTTTCAGGAGGTCGAGAGTTCTCCGGCTGAGCTCCCCAGAGGTCGGTTCTCCTTGCGCACTTTCATTGTTCCTTCCTGGATCGCCTCCGTCCAGGTCTCTGCTCCGCCCCAGGTCCAGCTCCCCGAGGCTGGCCAGGCTGCCTCCGGTCTCTTCGGCGCTACGACACGGGACCAGGCAGCTCTCCAGAGAGGCGCTACGATGCAGCTGGTCTTTGGAGGGGAATAACTCCACGCCCATAGCCAGGAGGGACTCCAAGGAGGAGCCCTGAGACAATCCGGGGCTGGACGCCCGGTGGCCAAGAACAGGAGGAGTCGCCAAACCGTTAAACAGGTCTACTTTGAACTCCGTGAAGTCACTGCGGGACGGAAAGGGCTGGGAGGAGTCTACGCCGAGTCCTCCCACCTCAACGTCAGAGTCGGAGTCGGCAGGAGTCAGGATTCCTCGCATGTTGATTAGGATCTCAACCGCCTCACCTCCTCCCCTCCTGTGCCTCCTCTTTTTCTCCTCCTCTCTGTTTCTTCTGCATTCCTCCCTTCTCTTTCCTTTGTCCTTTATACTCTCCTCTTTCTTGGTTCTTTGGTTGGACTTTGTGACATTGCCTTTGTGTGGCGCCACATGAGTCCCTTCAACTGTGTCTGACTTCCTCTGATTCTTTTCCTCCTCTTCGTCCTCTTCTCCCGGATCCTCTTCCTCTCCCTTGACTTCAGAGTTTGTAGTCCTCGTCTCCGTGTCACCTGTATCAGTAACAATCCCGCTCTCGCTCTCTGACCGCTGACTGCTTGCCGAATGGCCGCTTCCTCTGCCGCTCTCACTCTCCCCGTCCCGGTGTCCAACGATTCTGCTGTAGTCTGTGTTTGACATCAAACCTCCCAGGAGGTCCGGGAGGGATTCGATGGAGGAGAACGAGGAGTCCTTACTCAGGCTCTTTAGCAGGAGCTGCTGTTTCCGCGTTCCCGATTTGGATTTGTGCAGCGAGGAGGAAGCGTGAGGAAACTGAGGCTGCCTGTATAACTCCACCGTATGGAGGCTGTACACCTGGTAGACGTTATTCTTGCTCGGAGGAAGAGTTTGGGAGATCACATTGGGCCGAATGTCTGAGGAGGATCCGGCCATCATATGGGATGACATCTCAGGACCGGCTGGGACACCAGTTCGACTCCCGTTGGACAGGATGCTGTCCGAAGACAGATTTGGCTCCGAGTGGCGGTTGTGCATGAGGTCGGGCTCATCTTGTGGCTCGAGCTCTGTGATTGTCATATCGGTTTCATCCCATTCCCAGGAGTCGTCTGGCGGTGCCACCACCGGACCGGCTGGGACCGGGCTGATCTGGTGGAGGTCGACTAGACCCGGTTCCAGAACGCTCCCAGGAACCTGCAGACAAAAGGGAAGAAGGAGATTGTTGGGATTGTTCAGAAAGGCTAGAGAAGAATCCTGCTGGCTCAGCTGCTAAAGCACAACCCACGAAACCCACAGCATCCGAGGTTTTAAACGTAAACCTTCTACTTTACAATCATCTTTTATCTTTAATTAAAAAAATTAAAATATTTACATTTAATCTAGAAGTTTGACATCTGGCTTTTACCCGTCTGAAGCATTTTGAAGAGGAGTGGGCCGCTGTGAAGCGGCCGGGGAGCAACCCGGGGTTCAATGCCTCACTCAAGGACACTTTGACATGCGGGCCATGCCCGGCATCGAACCACCGACCTTGAGCCGCAGCAGCCCCTTAATCCGGCTGCATGTGGAACCTCTTTTCCTTCTTATGCTATGGTGCCAAAAAGTCTTAAAAAGACAACAATCGAGAGCACTGTGAATGAACTGGGTTACTACTGCAGAAAGGAACAAGCATCACGAGTCTCAACTGATTTAAAATACAGTACATTTAACTTCATATTACATAACCTGTTGTACTGTATGTGAGCTTGATGGTATATGTACTTAAAGGCATCTATCTTCAAAATATCAGCTTTTAAGGAAATAAGATAAAAGAGAATTTCTTGTCTGCTCTGCCGGCTCGACAGCGCTGCCTCTTCGCCAGGTGACCAACATCGCTTCACGGTTATTCCTGATGTGTTTCTGAAGCCACTGTGGCCACCAGACACCAGGAGTCACCTCCCTCCTCCGTCTGGGGTCGTAAAAAAAAAAGAATTGCCGGCAATTTGGCTGTAAACTGTTATGGAATTATAGAAATGAGATGAATTACAGATATAAATTATAAACAAGGTTTACGTGGGTCATCGAATACTCGATTTGATTGGATTAGGCTGATTGATAGCCTCTCTCCCCTCAGCGCTGGATTTGTTTTTGAATGCGTCTGCAGTGGCAAAAACCCAGTTCAGTCATTGCACCCATCTCCCTTATCAGCACAAGGGGAATAAACACAAATCTAATAGAAATTCATTACACAGACCCATATCTGCACACACACACACACACACACACACACACACACACACACACACACACACACACACACACACACACACACACACACACACAGAGCCAACTAGTTTATTAGATTAATAGGCTATGAATGGCTAATACGAATTACCCCCCTCTCTTGTTAACGAGACGCGGAGCAATTTGTATAATTATGTCTGTGGAAGAGAAGAATTCCTGTGTCTTAGCATATTTTTAGACAGCCGAGCTTTCTGAAGGCTTTTGATTACGTATTTACTTTGGAGGTTTTTCAGCGTCGTGCTCTTTCTCTCAGAAGTTGTTTTTGAATAATTCATCGCTTTGTTCCAGAGCGGAATAATTTGTGTTGAGATTTATGAGCAATTGCTTTTGGGGGTGGGCTGATTTGAGTTTCTTGTTACTCTTTAAATGATCACAGAACGTGTCGGGGTGTTGTGTCTCTTTTTTTTGTTTTAAACGGAGGCCCGAGATGAGACGGCGCTCTCTGAAAGGACGGAGGATTCTTCTACACGTCTTCTTTAAAGAGTTCGGTGCCAAAAACAAGACACACCAGCTATCCCCCCACAGTGTTTGATAAGCACAAAATAAAACATCTCTTTCACTTTAAATGATAATAGAGAGCCCCTCTTCTTTACAAAACACAGTTGGATTTTAAATTACATTAAGCTTCCATCTGAACAGTTTCCTAGAAATCACCGTCAGTGACATGAAACAAGACATAATTAGACAGATCGCTCCACCAGTATCAGGAAGATTGAACTTGCTTCCAGGGATTTTTCAAAAACGTATTGATTCAGGACTCAATAACGTTTTCATCAGAGTGCTGAGCACCAACACAGCATTTAACGTCAAAGAATTGAAGTTGTGGGGGAAGTATATTAAATGTCCACTTTACAGCAGCAAGGACTTCCAGTGTTGTAGCTTATTAATTGAATACAAAATAATGAATAGTAATCTGAATACCTCCATATATACGTATATATATATATATATAAATATACCTAACTTTAGTCTTCAACGTAATGTCGATTCGTATCCAAACTAAACCAATAAATTGCAGTATTTCATAAACTGCTGTGAAACTGTGCGTCGTGTTTCTTGCTCCGTCCAAAGTTCAAAGGTATGCCGACCAACATCTCTCAAGCTCACTAATTAAAAACCGGCCAAGTGTGCAGCTTCCTTACAGAGAAAACGAAAACCGAGCGACTGTCTCTGGCAACTCGTACGACAGCCGTTGCCACGACACGGCCGGTCGTAGAAGTTGCAAAAGGGTCGATGCACAACAGCGTTGGACAGAAGAATCAACGTACTGATGACTCTTCTCTTCTCGAGCCTTGCCATCACGTCACTCTGCCTCACAGATAGCCGCTCTGCATGAGAGTCTGGTGTTTACAGCGTTTTGTGTGTGTGCTGGTGTTTTTGTGTGCGTGGCGATGGGACCTGTGCAGTGTTTTTGTTGGGGGGAGGGGGGGTTGAAAACAGGAAACTTTTTTTTCCCATTAGCTCTGGTTTGACTGCTCCCATTTGTTAGCATAGCATCTGCTGGAAGGCCCAAGGAGAGCGGAGCCATCTAGCAGCGTCTGGGTGATTATTCATGTGCCCGTGCTCCTCCAGGAGCTGCTGCTGCTGCTGCTGCTGCTCGGGTCTCTGCCGGCTCGCCGCTGTACCGCTTGTCAAAGTGCTGAGGGAACCCGGCGTCACCGCTCTGATTCCAAATGAATAGAAGCGCACAGATAAATCACCCCTCCATGCAGAGTGGAGGAGCAGACAGGCTGCTTTGAATGTAATTGCAAAACGGTGAATGAAAAACCCTCTCATATGTTGCTCATAAACTCCAGCTCGAAATATATATTTCATAATCCCGTGGAAAGTGTTCTAAAATATAATTTCCATATATTACGTTTGACTAACAGGTATTCGTGGTGTAACACAACACCCAGATTTAATTTGGACTCATTTACATCGAATCAAAGACAAAACAGGATCCTTCACCTGCTTTATGGAGAGTTTACACATGTGGGACAAGAAGGAAAGAGAACGTCTCGTAATGAAGTGTTCAGAATCAGCCGCGCTGCACGAGAAGTCGTGAGGAGAGACCATGATGGAGGTCAACCTGTAGGATCTCATGTGTTGGTCTGGTCTGATCGTGAGCCGTCCAATGAACACTTCAGATCATTTTGGGAAATAATCTTATTTCCCTTCTTGCCGAAAGTTAGATGAAAAGACTCTCATGTCTTTCTGATCTTCTCATCACAGTCTTTGCAAGAACAGCAGATTGTTTTGCAGTGGATGTGGAGTTTTCTTCAGTTAAAATAAAGAAATTACAAGCTAGAGTCCAAGGTGACGCCGTGAAATTGCATGTTCTGTCCAACTAAATGTGAAAATCAGAGCATATCGATTGCCTCCACACGGCTCAACATGGCGTCGACTGAGCCAGTAGCTAGAAGCTAACGGTGCTAACAGCTAACTGTGCTAACAGCTAACGGTGCTAACGGCTAACGGTGCTAACGGCTAACGGTGCTAACAGCGCTGAGAGTGCAAACTACAACAAACGACAGCACGCGAGGCTCACAGAGAAAGAGTGACATCATTCTCTGCTCATGTAGACATTACTCCACAATGTTTATTGATATTTTAATGTTGATATCCACTGTTTACATTCCTCCTGATGCAAATTCAAAAAATACACGACAGGAATGCTCTGTTGTTTTCGTTTTGTCGTGTTTTTTCTTGTGTTGCAAACGGGCTACAACTGTATTTTGTTCATCCTTGAGTCCTTGAGTCCTATATCTTTACATAGACAGTAGTTGTTTGATGATGTATTAATACTCTGAGTATCGTACAGAGAACCTTTAAAGAGTTAAAGATATCCAAATTTGAGAAGCTGGAACCAGAGAATGTTTCAGGTTTTCATTAAATTATTAAAACAATTTTTCTGAAGAAACTAAAAGACAGACAAGTAACGCAGCAGATGAACAACCGTCATCACACACACACACACACACACACACCTACACACACACACACACACACACACACAGAAACAATTACACGTATCAGCATGTTGAAATGTGCACAGCAGAGCCATTTGTAGGAAAGCAAGCAGACTCATTTACACAAACACTCTCTCAAACACAAACATACACACACACACACACACACACACTCTCACACACACACACAGAAACAGGAGAGGACAATCGTTTTATCACTGAGCAGAAGTGTTCATTTATAAACTAAACCAGCCAGATATATGCCTCTCTGGTTCTTTCTCTCTCTCCCTTCGTCTCTCTCTCTCTTTCTTTTTATTCCTCTCCCATCTCCAGCAGAAGTGAAATTACTCTCCAGTCAGGCAGCGAGGTCAGAGTGTGTGGCCTCTGTTATTTGTCTTCTCCTCCTCTACAATGTGTGTGTGTGTGTGTGTGTGTGTGTGTGCGAATGTAAGAGAGAGAGAGAGCGAGAGAGAGTCTGCACACGCTCAGCAGAATTAGACTGATTCTCACTAAATTCCAAAATTCATAAACGAGCCACAACTCATCCGCTCAAAGGCGCTTTGATGGTTTTTTGACTCAATTTAATTCAATGCAACTTTATTCATCTCTGCAAAAGTAACAACATCAAAGCAGCAGCTAACTATTAACACTAAGCTAAGATACAATAACACAAACACATCTTTGCTTCTGGTTGTTCTGCTAAGTGTCACACAAACCCTCAGAAACGCCCCAAAAAATCTGCTAAATGATAAAAGTAGCGTCAAAACGCTACTTTTTTTTAATTCTACGTCACGATTAAAGGGAAAAACAACTCGTAATCTGGATTTAATATATTTAATATTTTCCACTGGTTTTTACCCTCCCCTCTCATTCTCTCCCTCCCTCCTCCCGTCTCTCCCTCTCCTCCCATCTGAGCTCTTAACACATCGCTATCCGTCAATTAATCGCTGGCAGTCAATAAACTGTCCTGTGTGTGTGTGTGTGTGTGTGAGCTCTCAAATGCACACGACACGTGTCCCTTCATGCATTTATGTAACAGTATGTATACGTATTTACGTCACCGTGTATTTGTGCTTCCAGCTTTTTGTTCTTACATAAGTGTGTCTGTGTGTGTGCGTCTCTGCAAAACAATTGACCTTCCATTCAAATGCACTCCTCCTGACTCTACAGAACCATATTCATCACTATTAGAAATCCATAACAGCCTCTCTCTCTCTCTCTCTCTCTCTCTCTCTCTCTCTCACTCTCTCTCTCTCTCTCTCTCCCTCTCTCGTCTCTGAGCCTCGTCCAACACGAGCGTCTCCATCGTCTCTAAACCCGCTCAGCGTTCGGTCCGTCATCCTGCAGCGAGACATGGAACCTGAAGCAGTTCATTGGCTGAAGGCTGTTTTTTTACTAATAAGACAAACCGTTTGGCGAGGCGCCGTCATGGCGGCGGACACACATGGCGTTCTGATATGCAAACTGTCAAAAAAAAATCTAATCTTTGCAGAGTTTCTTTTGCGGAGGAGGTGGCAGAGAGAAAAACAACACATTGGTTCTGTGACACTGATCGCACCGGAGGACTAACAGATTAGTTTCTATCGCTGATAATGAAGCCGTCGTACGAAGCTTCAGCCTCTGTAGACTTTTAAAAACCGGCAGCGGCAGAGTGGCAATCCATTGATCCATCTTATCAAGACAACCACAGGCCAGATTGTCAAATTATTTTTTAGATATTCATGGTGACCCCCTGACCTTTTATCTAGCACCACCACGAAGCACTTATTGACACTTTTGAACAAGAATTAACGGGAATACTCACCGCTAGTTCGTCCTAGCGGTCCTTTTTTACGGGCAGAGCAAAGCCCGTTGCCAGCCAGTTGTGTAAGAAACAAACATACTTGCGCTCATCTGTGCGTCCATTAAAGTGAGGTGTAGTCAGGCTCATTGTTGGCTCGTTACGACCTTGAAGCAGCAGAACCAACCAACAAAACCCTCTAAAGTCAATGGTAGAGTATTTTCCTGCTTTTCAAAGGGCGCATTACACAGATAATAAGATGCACCTACAAAGGCAGGTACATAATGCCCTAAAGCATCCCCTGCTTTATGGTCTGTGTGACTCTAAATGGACCACAATGTACTAAATGAACATCATGCTGTATTGGAGAAGACTTGAAACTAGAGATTGAGACATAAATTCATGTTTACAATGTTTACTGAGGTAATAAATCAAGAGAGAAGTAGAGTCATTTTCTATAGACTTCTATACAACCAGAGGAGTCGCCCCCTGGTGGACACTAGAGAGAATGCAGCTTTAAAACATGAAGCATTACTCGGCAGAAGGTCTGACTGAGAAGAATTGAATTCTACATAAACATGGATGTCATCTGCATAGCAACGACAAGAGACACAGCAAATCAATGGATGATGTGTCCTACAGGGAGCATGTAGAGGAAGAACAAGACAGGACCAAGAACTGACCCTTGAGGAACTCCACAGGTCAGAAGAGACTTTGTCAGCAATTGAAAAAAGTTACAAATCGTTCAACTTGTGAGGTGATCAAAGGAGGAACTCCTATCAAAATGGGTTTAGAGACCAGGAGTCTGTGAAACCATGAATGAATACTCCTCCTGCCTGTCTACTACATTTCACTGAATAAAAAGGCCGTCAGAGAGTTGTTGGGAACAAATATTAAAAAGATCAGTTTATTGTGGTATCAAAGTTTGTGCTTTGTTCCCGGACTTGAGGCTCATTTCACTAAACAGCACCACGGCGTCTCCACGACTGAAAACAGCTTCAATCACAGCACCATCTGTCTTTCACGCTGCATCTTAGCATCAAATCAAGTGCTGACATGCTCGCTGAGTGTAACGGTGCGTCAGCTGACTGCCTGCAGTGCAGAATGAAGGATGTAAAGAGTAAATGTCAGCGCGCTCTAACCTGCTTCTCTCCCAGCTCTCTCCTCAGTCTGTTCTGCCACTGCAGCGCCTGCATCACGATCGCCTCCCACCTCCTCTCCAGGTTGATAGACAGCAGCTGCAGGGCCTCCCGGTGCTGCTCCGCCTCTGGGCCCACCTCCGCCATGGGGCCCGTCTGTCCCAGAGGTGGGGGATTACAGGAACAGTTTTTGTCAGAATCATAATAGCTGTTATCGCACGAATCATATGATTACATTTCAAGAATGTAGAACGATATAATTTCTCTCTTCAAGGTTATGCTGATTAATCCGGTTTTTTTCACTTATTCTCCACGGGATCGTAAAGGAAATATGAAATAAAAGAATATTAAACAAACTTAAATGCTATTTTTTTTTTTTTTTAATTGAGTACAAATAATAAATGTCTCTGTTTGCCTCATGCGTCTTCTTCTGTGAGTTTATATTCTTCTTCTTTGGATAACAGAACGGGGTGTCGAGGTGAAAGTCTTGGATTTTGTGGGGTCATTTGTGACATATATATATATATATATACATATATGTATTATATATATTTTACCCACCTGGCTCTGTTGCAGAAGCTTCTGGCAGAGTTTCAGAACGGAGGCGACTCCTCGGCGTCGGGCTCGAACCTCCGAACACAGAGACTGGAGGGTGACACCAGAGAGAGGTCAACATAAAACTCAAATTATTTAGATTCAGATACAATGGTCCAGCTGAAATAAAGCTCACGAAACATCTTCTACATGACGTGTTTTACATTGAAGTAAACAGAAATGCAATAAGTTTTTCTGAACTGTAAATTCAGGTCAATCACAACAACTAATTAGCAGAAAGTCAAATTCACTGATCAGCAGTAACAGTGCATAAAATAAATGACACCCCCCCCTTCCTGTTTGCTGCTGTCTAATAAATGCAAAAAAGGAGGAAAAGAAACACAAGGATTGGCAGTGCCTATTATAAATCACTATATGCTGATGAGTTTCCACACCCAAAGGTCAGTGTGTGTGTGTGTGTTTGCATGTTTACTCATGCAGGCGTGTGCACATGTGTGTGTGTGTGTGTGTGTGTGTGTGCAAACATATGCGTGCATTAGCGAGTGTGTGACGGCCTTACTCCTCTGCAGCGAGGACCCAACACGTCCAGGCCCACAAAACTATTCATGCTAATCCCGCCCGCTCGCTGAAAAGCACTTCCTTTACATTTTCTTTACATTTTTCCAATAAATATTAAACACTATTACAATGAAATGGGATTCTCTAACTCCCTCTCTTTACCCCCCCCCCCGCCCCCACACACACACACTAACTCGTCTGTCTTTCATCTCCTCGCTCTCGCTCGCTTCAGTTTAGCATATTTACGGCTCGCCTGTTGTCTAAACAGGAGATGAGGATGCAGAATACAGCAGACGGGATCAAGAGGACCACGAGGTCCCGGCGCAGCGTTTGTGAGGGTTGCGGATACATTTGTTACGTTTAAAAGGAGAGGAGTGCTTCGACGACGACAACAAAACGACTCGGTGACACTCGCTCTGCAGCCGAATAGCTGCAGCAGGAAGATTAATTAAACCGGATCGACAATAATTCAGCGTGTTCAGACGGTCATAACTCTAAAATCTGCTCCACAAAGTCGGCTTCAACAACAGGATGTCGGCCTGACAAATATCTGTACCATAAATATGAGCTGAAGTCAGGTGTTGGAAACGTTTGTAGGATGTGATTTCAGATGGAAGGACAGGCTTTAATATATAATCCTAATAGCTGCGACTCAGAGTGTATTTTACACGAGTTGCTTCCAACATAACTAAATTAATTTTTAATTGGGCTTTGAGCTCTTCCAAAACACTTCTAATGAACAGCAGGATTGTGATTGGATGCTTATTTTTCTCCCTCAGTTTGGAGAAATATTTAACCAATTGGAGATCTCTGTGGGCGGGATTAACTCTCCCTGTGTCCAGAGCGAGAACCATAAGGTGCCTTCCAAATCGCTTTATTTTTCTTTTCACTTTTACTTCATACAGCAGCTTCCCCTCACTAATGTTGGGGTCTGACCATATGGCTGCCGCATGTGCTGTGAACAAAGAGAATCAGGCCTTCCCTTTTGCAAGCAAAGGTTTCATCCTGATTGTGGTTTGATGAGAGCAAACCTCCTCTGAAGGAATTTCACACTAGGGTGTGAATTCCCCCCCCCCCCCCCCAAAAAAACTATGGTTCCTGAAGTCACCTGAATGCACCGCTGCAATCTCATTGGCCGAGAGCCAAGACAGCACCAGGACCCCTGTGGTTCAACCACTGTTCTACAAAACGGCCTGCAGCTCACACCTCATTGCTTTTTCCCTTCGACCACAGTCGAGCTGGGGAGCACACAAACGCTCTCTTCAGCATGGACCTCAGTCCTGGCTCCAGAAGATCCAGCTCTCCCCCTCCAGCATCACGCTGCCGACGCAGCCACGAGGATAAGGACGAACCTCCTCTCTCCGCCGATGATTTCCGGGAGGAACGAAACGACGTTACCTCACCCGACGTTAACCCACAGGCCTCATCAATTCCTCCGGCAGGAAGACAAGGACGAACCCCCTTCGTCAGCCGATGATTACCGGGGGGTACGAACGACGTACCCCACCGACGTTAACCCACAGGCCTCCCCTCTGCAGCGAGGAAGCCTGCATCCGCGCCAGCTCCGTGTGATATTCTCTCCTCATTAAATCAGCTCTGTGAGTGAAATGTGGAATCATAACTGCCGGCAGTTCTACCGACAGCGGCACTTTGTATACGATACGGCCAGCGCTCTCCATTCTCACTACACTAGTAGGTGCTTAGTGTTGGGATCTAAGAGGGGCGTGTTTGGGTTATCAACATATCCTCCAACAACGGCTCGTATGATATCCTACAAAGAGTTACTCCTCATTCTTTCTGCATTTGTCCTACAAAAGTCCAGCAACACGTGTAGATTTCTGCTCGGTACATGAATACAGTCTTTTCAAAATAAAGTTCCGCCTTCACAGGAAACTCAGACAGGTTTCGGAAAAAAAAGATCATCTTGTGGCGGAAATAAGCACAGACACATCCACCCGTCTTGTGATTCAGCGATCTTTATACTTTCTCGTTCATGATAGTTTTTTTAGAGATATCTACAGATTACGGCATATTCTTTTTCGTAGGTAGAGCTACGAACGCTGGATGAGAACAGCCTGAGTAGAACATCCTGGTATTTTAGTCTTGGGACATACAAGATCTTTGTGGCATGCTAAACAGTGTAATAGTAGTAGTAGTAGCAGCAGCAGTAGTAGTCGTAGTAGCAGCAGTAGCAGTAGTAGTAGTAGGGTTAGCAGTAGTAGCAGTAGTAGTAGCAGTAGTAGTAGTAGTAGCAGCAGTAGCAGTAGTAGTAGCAGCAGCAGCAGTAGTAGTAGTAGGGTTAGCAGTAGTAGCAGTAGTAGTAGTAGTAGCAGTAGCAACAGCAGTAGTAGTAGTAGTAGTAGTAGCAGCAGTAGTAGTATAAGTAGTAGTAGCAGCAGTAGTAGCAGTAGTAGTAGCAGTAGTAGTAGCAGTAGCAGTAGTCGTAGCAGCAGTAGTAGTAGAAGTAGTAGCAGCAGTAGCAGCAGCAGCAGTAGTAGTAGTAGTATAAACATGCAATACATGAGAAAACAGAGTGAAGGGGCCTCTGTTTGAGATTTTAGTGTCGGTATTTTCATTTTCATTTACCTCAATGTGTTTTTCCTGTTTTTTCTCTTTAAGAAGTAGTTTCAGTAGAAATGACCAGACACTGATAAATATCATTTTGTTATCATCATTATCGTTGTCATGATGTCAGTTTGGTCAGCTTCAGAAAGCAAAATTCTTTTCCCTGAGTTTATTTCCAGACGGAGGAGAAAGAGAGAATCCTAAGTCTCTATTGTTTCTGGACTGCTGGTTTTTATGCACTGATCCCTCCCTCTCTCGCTCTCCCTCTCTCTCTCTCTCCCTCTCCCGCTCTCTCTTTGGCGGGTCGAGCCTGGCTGGATCCATATTGACTCAGAGGGCTCTACAGACACAGTAGGACAAATATTTGCTCAAAAGCTTTTCTTTCAAAATACATGGAAAGCCGTGGAGTGGCTGCAGAGAAAGAGATGGAGGATGTGGCGGGAGGGGGTGAGATGGAGAGAAAAAGCCAGAAAACAAGTGATATAGGTCGACGGAGAGGAAGAGGAGGGGCAGTGTGAAGAGAGAAATGGAAGATTAAAGTGAGTTCCAAAGAAACAGGGAGATAAAAGGGGGAGACCAACAGAAAGACACTAAGAGACAACACGCAAGAGAGACGAGAAATTAAAAACGTGAAATCACAGCGTGAAAACTTTTTAATATGCTGATCAAGAAAAATTCTCCATTTAAAATTGTATTGGTTAATGCTAAAAAAAAGGGACAAATGTGTCCAGTATGGTGGCCTCAGCATCGTGTCTCTTGGTGCTCTGTTCACTTCTTTGACCTGTGACCTCCAGCAACATGATGCTGGATATGAAGCGGTCGGTTTAGGGCGTGTAAACGTTTGACGCCAGGAGGGGGATGACCTTTCAGACCTTTAGGTCGGTTTATTTGGTCCAGACAAAGGAAACAGGTGGTGTGCTTTATGCTACTGGGTTAGCCTTCGTGCTAACGTTACTGCCAGTACACGATCGGTCCCTGCTGCTGGATCCATTCTGAAGACCCCTACTCTGCCTCTGATTGGCTACTGGCTGCTAAGCGCTAACGTTAGCCTAGCTATGACGCTAACCGGCGCTTGGAAACGAGACAGGCCCGGGTGGAGCGACTCAGCTCACGTTTTTGATTCCAGTCGTCTGAAAGAAGGTTAACCGGTTCGAAATTCGTCACGACTTTTTGAGGTGAGACATCGACTGTGTCGATTTTGAATGTCGGCCGTCTGATGCTACAAAGCTCACGATGGATGGATGGTCGAACAAATTGAGGGTTTTTTGATTGCCGCTTAACAAGAACCAAAGAAACTCAGAGAACCCAAAGGAGAACCCGTTTCTCTCAGAAGCTAATGTTGCTTCTGTCTTCTGTGTCCGTCGTCTCTCACGTTCAAGGTCGACCAGCAGGAGACACAAGAAGTGACCTCTTTATCTACCGGTTTGTTCTCTCTCTCTCTCTCTCGCTCTCTCTCTCTTCATGCATTTCTCCGTCTGTCACTCAACATCCTCTTTCAGGAAAGGGTGACCGACACGGGATAAACAAAGAGAAGAGGATCTGCTCTTCTCTTTCTTTTAATTCCCCCCTTCACTTTCTCTCTCTCTCTCTCTCCTCCTCCTCTCCCACTCTCAAGCTTGATCTCTCTTTCTCTCTCCCACTATCTCTCTCACTCTTAAATCTCCCTCTCCTAAACACAAAATCCTCTTAACTCTCCTCCACCTCCTCATCTCCACAATCTAATTACCGAGACCTGCCGTGAAGAGAGGGATGGAGGGAGGGATGGAGAGAGGGAAGGCAGGCAGGGGGGAGGAGGAGAGGATAGAGGAGAGTGGAGGTTGTTAGTGTGGTGGCTATCTCAGTGTTTTTAAACAGTAAAGCTCTCTGAAAGGAGAGAGAGACACCGTTTCAGCGCCAGAACTTAGTTAATCATCACATTTCAAATGTTAAGTCAAATGTTAAAATACAAATAACTCATGTATCCGATCAATGAATATCAGACCAGATATTCAATAACAGCGTTTATTCTATATTTAGTGCAGAAAAGTACTGAAGCTTGTTACGCAGCTGAGAGGGATGGAAAAGATGAATATTTACGTTCGATCACGAGATAACCTCCGTTCTGATTTGGTGCGATATAAAACTGACTTGACTTCTGAGTTATTATTTTGAGTTGGTGAAAGTAACCACAGGAGTGTTAACACAACAGTGGAAACACATGTCTGCTATCATTAACATCAACACAATAAATCCAACTAAAATAAAAACGAGTTTCTGGTTTTACATCCAAATGAAAATACACAAAAGTAGGAAAACGTAACCACACACACCCTCTGCACAACTCTTCTCTATTAATATATATTTGACACTTTAATAACATACTTGAATTAATTTATTTACCATATTTTATTGTAAATGTTCATATTGTTTTACTGCCACCCACCCATCACTGGGCCAGATTCCTCGTATGTGTATTTGGTGGAAGGGTGTAGCAATAACCGAAAAAAGGAAGTATTTTTCCAATTTTGCAGTGGATGTGAATGCCGTGGTTGATCCGTGAAATATGTTTTGCTTTCGTTAACACTGCGAAGTCTCCGCTCCCTGAGTGCTCTTCTAGCTCATATCAGAGTCCGATCTGCAACCATTGTGGTAAACATATTTTGCAACTATTTTCATTTACACTAAAGTTAAGAATGACCCCAACGCCTTAAAAACTCATGGATCCGTTCCTAGAACTGGACTTCCTGGATCCTAATTCACCGGCTCACCTGCAGCAGAAACAACATGCCACAACTAATGCAGCCTTTTGAAAGCTGTTTTTACACAATTCTGTTCAAAGTTAAAGAGAGGCAAGGACGAAAAAGTGAGGCACTAAAATTAAGAAATAAAGGAAGACAGGAGCAAGGACGAAGACGAAGACGGAGGAAACAGTGCGACAGAAAAAGAAAAACAACTCAAAGGGACGAGAAGGAAAGAGGACAAGGACACAGTGTAACGTGAGGAGAGAGAAATAAAGAGAGAGGGAGAGGGAGGGGGAGGGAGGGAGAATTTAGGCTGCTTGCTCGGTGACCCAGTGGATATTTCAATCAATTACCATTAATTAGAAATCTCTGATTAATTCTATTTGTTGATTAAGTCAATTAAAAGCACAAGCACTTGTTATCGCACAACGAGCCTAATGAATTCCTGTCGACAATTTGTTCCCACACAAATATTCCCTCTGCAGCCGCTAATACCGCCTACAGCTCACCAAACTTTGTCGTTTGCATACTCTCCCCCATCTCTCCCTCCTTCCTCTCTCTCCTCGTCTGACATTTTGTGTCTTCTTTTCCTCCACTCCTCTTCTCCGCTCTCAATCCTTCACTTGCTATCTCACGGTAACTTCTTAATTTCTTCTTCACTTCTTTGTTCCAGTTGCTTCTATCTGTCCAGCCGAATAGTATAAAAACAAATAAAAATGTAGAAGTTGCAGGAGAACCGCAGTTCTGCCTCTGGAGGTTTGTTCAAGAGCACCTTGTCATTGAGCAGGATGAGTGGTCAGAAATCACTTCCTTCAGGGTTTGGAAGCATAAATCTTTCACTCGCAACCTTGTCCTCTAACCTCAAGGCTAGGGATTCCCAAACTGGGGTCCAGGGGCCTCAAGGGGTCCTCGCACTGTAAACAGGGTGGTGCACCAAATCTGCAGCCTCCCTCCACAACATTTTAAGTCTGGTTTTTGGAGTGAAACTCAGGGTGCCAGAAAACTTAGACAGAAGTTTATTTTGAAAACTTAGACAGAAGTTTATTTTGAAAACTTAGACAGAAGTTTATTTTGAAAACTTAGACAGAAGTTTATTTTGAAAACTTAGACAGAAGTTTATTTTGAAAACTTAGACAGAAGTTTATTTTGAAAACTTAGACAGAAGTTTATTTTGAAAATACTGAATCAATTTAACAAGCGGGAATGGACACGTGTTGCTGGACTTTTGTAGGAAACCATACAAAAAAATGAGGAGTAACTTAAGAATACCGTTTAATGGTACTACTGAACCACATAAAAGTATTCTGTGTGTATCTTGGATGTATTTATAAGATATCAAAGCTTTAAAGGATCCAGACTGGTGTTTTCATGCTCTTCAGTGGCCGTCTTTAATAACCAGCAGAATTTTTTTGATGACGTGTTTTGTATAATATTTTAGGACTTTTAGCTCCTCTGTCTCCACCGACCCACAATGCATTTGTTTCCCGCTCTACGGTTGTTGACATCACATATAAACGGTGTCTGAAAGTCAGCGGGATTCATTAAGGGCTTTTAGAGCGATTCACTGAAAATGGAAGCAGTAAAGTGAGACGTACCGCTCCCACTCACTTCACCGCCGTGTTTGTGACATTTACAAGGGAAACCTGGCAACCCGGCGCATTAACATATGAAGTCAGTACTCGGGCAAAGTGAGAGCTCGACTCCAGAGTGAGACATTTATGTTTCCACTTCTGGATTTCTCCAGAGTGACTCGTGACGAGGTCAGAGGTCACACGGTCGTCTTGTACTGCTCCTTTAAGATGTAGTACAGTAAAAAGTACAATATTTGTTCGAAGTAGTGGAGGAGAAGTACCTCCAGTTTCTACTTAAGTGCAGTAAAGAGTAAATATACACCATTGCCCAAAGCATGATGGGAGTTGTGGTGCCCAAAACTCAATCATAGTTCAAAAGGAAATAAAAACATCACATAAAAGATTGTGAGCTGAGAAACGTTGTAACTCTTCAGTTCAGTTGTTCGATTCGAGGAAGACGTGCGATGGTCAAAATTAATAACTGATGACATCATCGGGTCTTATTCATTATTAAGTTATTCGCTGAAGTCCCTTTTTGCCCGTTTTAAGGTCTTGGGGATGAAAGCTTCCCTCTTAAAGTATTCAGCAGCGGTAAACAAACGGAGGTAATATGTTGTGAAAACATTTACTCTCCTCAGTAACACGCTATCAATAAAACCAATTCTGTCCGTCTGCATTTCTCTGAGCATCCGTCTTTCCCAATGTCTCCATCTTTCACCTGGTTCAGTCTCTCCGTCTTTGTGCTGCTGTTCCAGCTCTTTATCTTCTCCTCCGTCTCTATTTGTCTCTCTCTCCTCTGACTCGTGTCTCCAGAGCTTCACCATCTCACTTATCACGACTGAAATGAACGCTCAAACGGTCAAACATCTGGATAGAAAAACACGTGTTGGCCTTTCATCTCCTCGTCTTCTGTGCAGAAGCTCTGAGACTCTTTCAGTTTGTCTTCACGTTAGCAGAGATAAGAACTCGTGTGAAAACCACGTATCTTCAATATTGTTGATTGAGATGTTTTCAGGTAAAATTAAGGATTGCACTTTCCTTTAGTGGTTAATACAAGTTATCCTACTTCTTCAGCAAAATCAAATACTAGATTACCTGAAAAAAATATATTTATATCTATTTATTTCATCATGAGTGCTCAGCTTTATAACTTAACATGCTTTCTTGTCCCAAAACCTAATGGATTTTTATTTTGAAATAGTTTTTTTCCAAGCAGGTTTGGAGGACTTAACAGGTGAAAGTATCCAAATATATATATATATTAGTGCTGGGCAAGTTAACAATAATTAACGAACGGCGACAATTATTTTATCGCGCATAGTGTTGTGGAAGATGTCGGTCTGAGGCAAATGATTACAGGAAACTAAGCAAAGCTCAGTGATTCAGATAATGTTTTCTTCACAGAAGTGGAGTATAATATAAATATAAATAAGATGTGGAGGTCATGACAGAGTTCACATCGAGTGAAACTGAAACATCCTCAAGTTCTATGAAATGACAGTAAATGACCGTGAATGTCTCGACTTCTCTCTGTTCATCCCTCTTTCCTCACCAGCTTCTTCTCCTCTATCGCCATCATTCTCTCCATCGTTTGTTTCTTTCTGCATTTTCAGCAGATTAAATAACTTTCTCTTTCTCCCGTCTGTCTTCTTCTTCTTCTTCTTCTCTCTCTTTATTTTCTCAGGACTTTCTTCTCCGTTTCTACTCAGTGTTTTTTGATTCTCTCTCTCAGTCTCCGCTCCTTTAAGCAGATGAAAGGAGCCGAGTGTTTTCTTCTCTTCCCGAGCAGATGAAGATGAAAGTCGCCATCGTGTTTGTTGGCGCCGTTACCTCGGCAACGTCTCACCTGGTTGCTTTGCCTTCAACCCCTAACGAGCAACTCTTAACGAGAAAACACCTCTTCAAAACACAGACGGACGCACACACACACAGCCTGTGTTCTTGGCAGGGAATCGGTGGATCTTTAATCCTCATCATGCAGCAGGTATCGATATCAGAGCCTCGCTGTCACCTTATATTAGCTGCCTGAGAGAAGCTCATACACTGGGGGGGGGGGGGGGGTAGTTTGTGGACTATGGTGCGTATAGAAGTCACTCACACAAACATGAAGGGAAAACCGCTGTTGAGCAATAAGCTACACAAATAGATCTAAAAAGAAATCAGGCCCCGGTTTTTAAATTGTTTTGAATTCGGATCTGGACACTGGTAATTTTGGCCAAGACGAATATTTTAAATCATCATAACAATGAGTGAAAGGAGGTGAAACCTGGACCGAAATCTCACTGTGCAACGTATCCTCAGGAAAAGGTACTCATTCTTCCTGCGTTGTCCTTCGAAAGTTCAGCAACGCGTATTAACGTCAGCTCAAACTACTTAGTTAGGTTTAGACAACAACACTACTTAGTTAGGTTCAGACAACAACACTACTTAGTTAGGTTTAGACAACAACACTACTTAGTTAGGTTTAGACAACAACACTACTTAGTTAGGTTTAGACAACAAAAGTACTTAGTTAGGTTTAGACAACAACACTACTTAGTTAGGTTTAGATAACTAAACTACTTAGTTAGGTTTAGACAACAACACTACTTAGTTAGGTTTAGACAACGACACTACTTAGTTAGGTTTAGATAACTAAACTACTTAGTCAGGTTTAGAGAACTAAACGACTTAGTTAGGTTTAGATAACTAAACTACTTAGTCAGGTTTAGAGAACTAAACTACTTAGTTAGGTTACGGTAAAGATGGTGGTTTGGGTTAAATAACTACATTGGTCCCGTCACTGAAGTACGGAAGTTACGAGTTAAATAAATCAACATTGACTTCTTGTTTCACACACGAGGAAAGAACAGCGTATCCCGGCTGAAAGATCGCTGTTTATTGGACACAGCTCCTTCCTCTGCCCTGTGTGTTTTTATGTGTATAAACAAAATCATTTCTTTCTTTTTTTCTACATATAGTTATGAATGCTGGATGAGACCAGCCTGCGCTGTGAGCCTCATCATGTGACGGCATTTTTTAGAGCTTTGGAAACCAAAACCAGTTGTGCAACTCACTGAAAACAGCATGACAGAAGACAGTGTGAGCGCCCAAAGACATTTAGGCATGTCAATATTAATGTTAAATATTAATTAAACACTCTTTTTCATACTGGCTGTACAGATTTCCCTTCGTGGAGCAGCTTCACTGTGAGGCATCGAGCCTCCTCGATTCTGTGCATAAATAAATTACAAAGCAGCCAATTAAAGTGTGCATCTTTGTCCTGGCAGTCGTGTGCAGGTTTACTGCCAGTGTTTCGTCCCGGCAACAAACCGACATGCGACTGCCATGAAATGTCGGGGCTTGATTAACCCGCTCGGGGGCCCCGGGGCAAAACTGAACTGTGTGCCGTACTGAGACTGAAACTGTAAAAAAATATATATTTATGTTTAGATGAAGTTATTTTGAGGGTTGATGGAGCAGCTACGATGTTAGCATAGCCTAGCACTGATCGATGCAAACTCTACATGGAGGTAAGCCCCGCCTCCTCTCAAGCGCGTCTGGCGTGAGTAATGCAAATAAACAGAAATATTCCTGCAGTCAAACTACGTCATGTGAGGATGAAATTTTCTTGCTGTTTTGGTGTAAAACCCAAAATAAGAGTGAAGAGAGGAGCGCGGGAGGTCAGACAAGAGAGGCAGGGAGGACGACGAGGATAGAGGAGGAGGAGGAGGAGGAAGGGGAGGAGTAAAAAGAGACGGAGAGGAAGAATAACGACACTCACACTGATGTCTACAATGTGTGTGTGTGTGTGTGTGTGTGTGTGTGTGTGTGTGTGAGAGAGAGACTTTAAACATGAACGCTGGAGTTCACAGAAGACAAAGAGTTTTTCACTTAACGATTTCCTGATCAATATGAAACTACGACACTGTTTATTAATCAAATATCATTTATCTATTTGTAGATCACCACATTGTTATAACAGAAACGTAAAGATTGGATTATTATATATAATTTGATCACAATGTGATCAATATTTGAGCTTTTTTTCATTCGTTTTGGGGTTTCTGTTTTTAATAAAATATGCGTAAAAATAATGAATATAAAGATGTTTTCTTTATATTCAATATATATACTATATATATACTCAACTTGATTTTGTTATTTTATGATAATTGCATGTTATTATTATTATTATTGTTATGTTACTCTGCTCATTCGATGAAGTGAGAAGAAAACAGTTTCATTTTCTGTCTCCATTTCTGAACTCAGAGAGCAGGTGAGTGTGTGTGTGTGTGTGTGTGTGTGTGTGTGTGTGTGTGTGTGTGTGTGTGAGTGTGTGTGTAGGTGAGTGTGTGTGTGTGTGTGTGTGTGTGTCAGTCTATTAATTCTCGGTGTGTCCGGCCCCCAGAGCTTCTCCACGACAATAGAGAGTCATCGGAGGCCCGCGGCCTGATGGAGGAATGTCTGGCTGACGCCGTATCTTAAAGGAGCACTAATTAAATTAAGAGACGGGTTACAGACGGACAGGAGGAGGAGGAGGAGGAGGAGGAGGAAGAGGAGGAGAAGGAGGAAGAGGAGGAAGAGGAGGAGAAGGAGGAAGAGGAGGAGAAGGAAGAGGAGGAGGAGAAGGAAGAGGAGGAGGAGGAGGAGGAAGAAGAGGAGGAGGAGGAGGAGAAGGAGGAGGAGGAGGAGGAGGAGGAGGAGGAGAAGGAAGAGGAGGAGGAGGAGAAGGAAGAGGAGGAGGAGAAGGAAGAGGAGAAGAAGGAGAAGGAAGAGGAGGAGGAGGAGGAGAAGGAAGAGGAGGAGGAGAAGGAAGAAGAGGAGGAGGAGGAAGAGGAGGAGAAGGAGGAGGAGGAAGAGGAGGAGAAGCAGAAGGAAGAGGAGGAGGAAGAGGAGGAGAAGGAAGAGGAGGAGGAGGAGGAAGAGGAGGAGGAGGAGGAGGAAGAGGAGGAGGAGGAGGAGAATGAAGAGGAGGAGGAGAATGAAGAGGAGGAGGAGGAGGAGGAGGAGAAGGAAGAGGAGGAGGAGAAGGAAGAGGAGGAGGAGGAGGAGGAGGAGAAGGAAGAGGAGGAGGAGGAGGAGGAGGAGAAGGAAACTCTTGTTCCTGCTCATCAGCAGCTGGTTCATCTTCTCACCTGGCTGCAGTGATGTAGAGGTGCTGCAGGACGCTGTGACATCACTGATGGGTGTGGTTACAGGTGACCACGAGTCGTGTTTTCATTCATGTACTTTTATGCTTTTCTGAAAAGTTTGATGGAAACAGCAACATTTTGATAAAACTTCCTCAATTGAGCAAAACTAGACTTTTGCTTTGTTTGTTTACGGGTTTTAAACTCTAGTTCTTCTTCTTCTTCTTCTTCTTCTGTTTACCTGCAGATTACAGCCGTGCAAAGCCGATAGCGCCACCTTCTGACCAAACTAACGCAGGCTGGTCTCATCCAGCGTTCGTAGCTTTACCCACGAAAAACAATGTGTCGTAATACGTAGATATCCCACAAAACCAATTGGGATGTAATCCACATAATCATGAACCAGGAAGTATAACGCCTGGTTCAGCTCACACTCGATGGCTGGACAACGTCGATATCCTGACTGACTCTTTGACGACACACCGGTTCATCCGACATCAAACGACATCAAACGACATCAAACGACATCAAACGACACAGCATCGATCAAGACTGACTCGTGTTTCAGACAGCGGATGTTAAACGTTTACGTCACCCACATTGTGAGAAAACAAACAAACAAGAAAGAAATGATGAATATAAATCATGAATCAAAGTTCATACTTTTGATTTTTCTCCATGTGATATGTGTTTGTGTACGCGAGTATGTTTTAGTGAGTGCTGGTCTGGAGGCAGCATTTTGAAATGTGTTATTATGTTTTTAGATATATGTGTGTGTGTGTGTGTGTGTGTGCGTGTGTGTGTGTGTGTGTGTGTGTGCTCCTTCGACCTCTTCTGACCCCCGCTGCTTTCTCATTCTCAGCCGTACAGTAATAAGCTGAAGTCAGCGCAGAAATCGAACCCATTTACGAGTTCAAACGCCAAAAACAGACAAATGATCGCTAAAATGGAGCCGACGTCTTTTAAAATGGAACTCATTCCCTCCATCTCTCTGTGTCTCTCTCTCTCTCTCTCTCTCTCTCTCTCTCCATACAAATGTCTGCTATCAATATTTCCAATCTTCATTTCTCCAGAAGCTCAGGGCCTCTCTCTGCCAGAAATCAATGGCTTCCCACTGAGAGCTGTGACAAGGATCAAAAGTGAGAGCGGCTCGGCTCACTTTCTTCAGATAAAGTCTCGTTTCTATACAGTTTCATCATTTAGGCAGCCTGTGTGTGTGTGTGTGTGTGTGTGTGTGTGTGTGTGTGTGTGTGTGTGTGTGTGTGTGTGTGTGTGTGTGTGTGTTTCTATCAATAATTACCAAATTACAACTCGACTCTGCCATAAATTGTTCTCTGCTGTTTGTGACATCTCGTATAAATATCAACAAACATGTTGATTTCACAGACAGATTTTGTGGTTGTTGTTGCTCAAGGTTTCATTCATATTTTTTGTTCCTGATCAAACATCTTAATAACATGAATGGGAGATAAACAGTCCCCTGAATAAATGTGACAAAAGTCTTTTAAGTTTCCAGCAGGAGCCTAAAATTCATTTTCAAGGAACTTTCACTGAGTGTTGATTCTGTCGCCCCCTGTGGACTAAAGCGGTAGTGTCTCTGAGCACCAGAGTCCCTTTAGAAAACCTCTCATGTTACTGCAGCAGGGTCTGACAGTCAGTCCCTCACAGTCTCAATCTCTAGTTTCAAGTCTTCTTCAGTACAGCAAGATGTTCATTTAGTACATTATGGTCCATTTAGAGTCAAACTGACTATAAAGCAGGGGATGCTTTAGGGGCGGGGCTACACAGTGATTGACAGGTCCAGATACGCCGTCTCTACGTCACTCCTCCTCAGTCCATATGTGGTCACTTCCTATTCACTGTCTGCAAGAAAAACAACACGGTGATGGCCATAATCCAAGATGGCGACGGCAAAATCGAGCGTACTCAAGGCTTCAAATCCAACGGCGCTGTTATCCTTCATGCTTCAAACTGCTTTTACGGAAATAATTGATTTTCCCACTTTTTAAAAAATCCCCACAGCCCTCTTAAAAAATGTCCCTGCTTTCCAAAAGTGTGACTCTAATCATCAAACATATTTAAAACAACACTAAAGGACACACACTCTTCATTCTACGACTAAACTTTAGAGGTTTAGAGACATTAGAGATCGAACAAAAGATGTTGATCAGATGAATCCTCACATCAAAAAGAAATGTTTTCTACAGTCATCTTCATATTCTGATGCATTCACTTATCTCTGCGTCTGTGTGCGTATGTTTGCATGTGTCACTTCTTTGCATATTTATGTGTGTGTTTGTGCACAAAAACATACATGAATTAATGCACTTCTGTCTCCATTTATATTTCAGCGTGTGTGTGTGTGTGTGTGTGTGTTCCTGGTTGTCAGTCACACGGCAGGGCTAGGCTAATCAGCGCAGCTAGCTGTTCGCTGTGTGATGCAGGCTGATTAATATCCTGTTAGCGTCCCGTGGCTTTTAAGGCTAACTGCTGTTTCCTCTATTCATCCATCGCTTCACAACAGCACTGCCTTCATCTGGCCTCATTAAGACGATGCATCACTATACTTAGCATCAACGCACACACACACACACACACACAGCCAACGTGTTTGTCTCTCAAAGCTTGATGCTGATTGGCCAAAGCTTTGTCACATATTTGAAAGTTGAAGAAAAGTTACGTGACACTGTACATGAATAAACACTCGAATTATTCGGCAGACAGTATGACAGTATGACAAGAAATAAAGTGTGTTTGAACATAAAAGCACATTCTCGTAGAAACCCAAAATACAACCATGAGCCTGAGAATGAGCACGGTGTGTCCCCTTTAACCAAAGCTCAACCATGTCGGCAGACCGTCAGAGAGACATTCCAACAAGAAGCCACAGCTGCCGGTACCTTGAAGCTGTGGAGCTGCTCCGAGGCGTCTTTGTCTCGTCCCAGGCAGGAGTTGAAGATGAGGAGCTCCGTGTCTCGCAGCCACGCCTTCAGCTCTTTGATGCGAGCCTCCAGCTGCTCCAGCAGCGAGTTGGTCAGCGGCGAGAGGGCCGAGCGGGGGTTCTCCGCGGCGACGCCTGAGCCGAGCGAGGAGTCCGCGGTCGAGCCGGGCCCCGAATGGTCCGAGAGGATTTTCTGACGGACGACAGAAGAGAGTTAAAGAGTGAGGAATCATCGTTGTGTCAATGTCCCATCATGCAACTCAATCGAGACGCGATCATTCATCACTGCACTTGGAGAGGCACGGATCAATAACAGGGAAGGCATGCAGTCATTCCTGAAGTGCTGCAGGATCGTGTGAAGTAACAATCACCATGTTGTTGTTCACGTTCGTTGACCTTGTTTATGGTTTTTCTTTCAGTGCTGCTCCATATGAAGTCTTGTTCTCCGATTATTAATATTAACACCAGTAGTGGAAGAAGTATCTCTGGCGTTTACTGCACTAAAAGTACCGATAAAGTTTCCAGAACATGTATAACGATAAAAAAACACAATATAACATGTCATAGAAGAGTAAAAACGTGTTATCCCACGAGCATGTTTCTCCTCCACGACATGTTGAACTCAACGTGTCGTCACGCAACGATATCTGAGGAAAAGTTGCTTTTTCCAGCAACGCGTCAATTTCCGCTCGTTACATGAATACAAAATACATTTCCCAACAAACGTCTCTTCACAGGAAACTACTTGCTTAGATTACGAGAGCAATCCATGTTTTGTTCCTTTACAGTTTATGTGTGAACTTCACAATAGTTGTGCAGAACAAAATAAGCATGAATAAGAAAAGGAAAGACTTCTGTTTTGCTGCAGTCGCGGCTGCTTCCTCCTCATGGAGGCGGTAGAATTATAAAATGCAGAGTGTAACTTTACAACAGCTGCTAGCATCGACAACTAGGCCAGCAGCGCTTGTAGTCCGTTATCCGTGATATAACGAATCCCTGGTGGACCCGGCTGTTAGTTGTCTTCCGGAAAAGGATCACGTGATCGGGGCGTGACGAATCAGGGAAGGACACGTCGAGACGGCCGAGACCCGATCAAGTAGCGAGCGCGGGGGTCTACGTCATTGTTTCCAAACCTATCCGGCCTCAGGAGCGTTTTTTAAACTAAACCTCCAGAGTCGAGTGGACGCTCAGTGTAAACGTGAACATATGCCTTTTAAAAACCCAGTCGTGTGGATGTCTGGTGAACACAGAGCTGCTGCTGAACGAGCCCGCATGGGTCCCGGCTGCTCATTTGCATTTGTATGCTTTTGTACAAAAGGCTTTGAGTCGTCGGTGTGGCAGAGACTCTCCCTCCTGAGTGGAAACACTGCTTTAGCCGAACTCTGGCAGGTACAAAAACGATGATGAGGGCCGATTAAAGGACCCCCTGACCGGGGAAATGAGCAGTCGCAGTGTGTTCAGAGGAGACAACGCGATTACGAGTCTGTTTGTTAGAGAGAAACAGACACGAGGACGTGTCGATCCTCAGATATAATCAGGAGATATAAAGACAAAAACATGACGTCTTCTCTGAAGTCACGTCGTTGAAGTGATTTTGTTGAACTGAAAACAGATGAATTGGAACTAAAGAGACCCGTCTGAACCCGTCTGAACCCGTCTGAACCCCTCTGAACCCCTCTGAACCCCTCTGAACCCCTCTGAACCCGTCTGAACCCCTCTGAACCCCTCTGAACCCCTCTGAACCCCTCTGAACCCGTCTGAACCCCTCTGAACCCCTCTGAACCCCTCTGAACCCGTCTGAACCCCTCTGAACCCCTCTGAACCCGTCTGAACCCGTCTGAACCCCTCTGAACCCGTCTGAACCCCTCTGAACCCCTCTGAACCCGTCTGAACCCGTCTGAACCCGTCTGAACCCGTCTGAACCCCTCTGAACCCCTCTGAACCCGTCTGAACCCCTCTGAACCCCTCTGAACCCGTCTGAACCCCTCTGAACCCGTCTGAACCCGTCTGAACCCGTCTGAACCCGTCTGAATCCCTCTGAACCCGTCTGAACCCCTCTGAACCCGTCTGAACGCCTCTGAACCCATCTGAACCCCTCTGAACCCGTCTGAACCCCTCTGAACCCGTCTGAACCCCTCTGAACCCCTCTGAACCCCTCTGAACCCGTCTGAACCCGTCTGAACCCCTCTGAACCCGTCTGAACCCGTCTGAACCCGTCTGAACCCCTCTGAACCCGTCTGAACCCGTCTGAACCCGTCTGAACCCCTCTGAACCCCTCTGAACCCGTCTGAACCCGTCTGAACCCGTCTGAACCCGTCTGAACCCCGAGACGCTTCGGGTCGCTTTCTCTCTGTGGTCTTGATTTTCACTAGAAAATCAAAGTCCTGCTCCTCTATGAAACAGAACCATCGTGACTGGAAGCAGAGAGAACTGGAACATGTCCATGTTAACAGTGCGGTAAAGGCTTTGATGAGTGTTTTATGTACTGATCACTTTTAATTTCTCATGAAATCAGCATCCGCTGACTTTAAACAACCATCAGCTTTAATGCAGATAGATTCTCTTTGCAAGGCTACACGTTGTGTATCTAAGAGCAGCACTGCGAGGTGGATCATCATGAGATGACAAAGAAGAGAAAGAGGGACGGTGAATAGAGCCAGAGAAGAAACTAAATGAAGAACAAGAACAAAGGAGAATTCTGGGGCAAATAGAGAAAATGTGGGAATGCAAATGGAGCAAATGAAACAGATCCAGTGGGAGAGACTGAAAATGAGAAAAGAAAATTCACAAATAAGAGAGATAAAGAGCGGAGGAGAGCGAAGGAAACAGAGAGATGTTGTTTTCCCTGCAGGTTGAACTGGTGAGCGACTCCTGCCTTTCACAGGGCTGATGGGAAAAAAACATTTTAAATGTTCATTTACCTGCAGCTGAAATAGAAACAAAGCACCTCTGTTTGTTCCTCCTGTTTCTGTTACTCGCTTTCAGTTCTTCTTTTTGGCAATTTCATCAACTGGAGGAAGTCTTTCTGTGTTGATATACTGCAACATATATGTATGATTTATCATTTTAATCCATCTATCCATCTATCTATCCGTCTGTCTGTCCATCCGTCCGTCTATCTGTCCATCCGCCTGTTGGTCTGTCTGTCTCTCTGTCTGTGAGTCCGTCCGTTCGTGAGTCTGTCTGTCTGTGTCTCTGTCTGTCTCTCTGTCTGTCTGTGAGTCTGTCTGTCTGTCTGTGTCTGTGTCTCTCTGTCTGTCTGTCTGTCTGTCTGTCTCTCTCTGTGTCTCTGTCTGTCTCTCTGTCTGTCTGTCTGTCTGTCTCTCTGTGTCTCTGTCTGTCTCTCTGTCTGTCTGTGTCTCTGTCTCTCTGTCTGTCTGTCTGTCTGTCTCTCTCTGTGTCTCTGTCTGTCTGTCTGTCTCTCTGTCTGTCTCTCTGTCTGTCTCTCTGTCTGTCTGTCTGTCTGTCTGTCTCTCTGTGTCTCTGTCTGTCTGTCTGTCTCCTCACATAGTTTGACCTTGAAGCACTGCGAAAAATGACAAGCTGCTGCCAAAATCCACAACAGAAAAGATTAAAGTTAATTTACAACCTCTTTATTTTCTTCCGTGTGTGTGTGTGTGTGTGTGTGTGTGTGTGTGTGTCATAAATTCTTCATAAGGCCAGGACAGTTGAGAGGCGAGGCACAGGACATCAATTCCAGTTAATTCCCAATTTGTGTCAGAGCAGCAGATGCCGACGCCAGCACTGATAGGCCCGTTAATATGCTACTCAGACGCCATGTTGGAAGGGGGGGGGGAGGGGGGAGGGAAGCGAAGACGAATAGAGCGAGAGAAAGAGAGACAAACGGAGGTGAGACCTTTGATATATCGGGAACATTTTGGCAAGAAAAACAAAATCACCTTCAAAATTCAGATAAGAAAGAGAGGGATGAGAGGTGAAAAGAGAGAAAGGAGGAAGAACGAATGAGGGGGGAGGACACGGGAGGAAGAGTGACAGAGGATGATGGAGAGGTCTGGGGAGGTGAAGAAAGAGTGGGAGGACAAAGAAAGTGTGGCTGCAACAAACAAAAATGTCCATCATTCTGTTTTTTCTTCGTATTGATTATTTTCTCTATAAAATGTCAGAAAATAATGAAAAATGCGGTTTAAAATGATCCTGCAGCCTAAAGTTCAGGTTTATTTTATTTGACCAACGGTTAAAGATATTTAATTTGCTTTTCACAAAGAAACACATCAAGCCCCAACAGCAGAGGAGCTAATGTTTGACACTGTTTAAGTTCTTATTGTTGTAGATCAACTGATCAAAGAAAGGAATAAAGATGGACAGAGGGGAGAAGAGAAATAAATAAAGGAGTAGGAAGGAGGTGTTGATACTTTAAAGAAACATGAGCTACTCTGTCCTGCTAAATATTAACAATGTAGAGTATGCAACATATTGTTTAAATACATACTATAAGGTGTAAACCACAGCTAAAAGACAGAGAGAGACAGGGAGAGAGAGAGAGAGAGAGAGAGAGAGAGAGAGAGAGAGAGAGAGAGAGGTTTGAGGTTTTGAGGTCTGTATCCTTCCTGCTTCGTGAGCCCTCCTCTGTCCTTGCTCCTCATGTGAGACCTGGCAGAGCTGGAGAGCTGCTCCTTGTCAGAGAGGTAGTCCTCCACTCTGACTTTTCTCACGTTCTTACTCCTCCTCAGAAACTCCTTGATCTCCTCCACGCTGTAGCCTCCAGAGCCCCGAGAGCTGCCAGCACCGTGTGTAGAGGGCTCACTGTTTACAGCAGAGTTCTCCTCCTGACTGGACTCAGAGTCCTCCCAACCGGACTCAGGGTCCTCTTCCGGCCTGGACTCGCACTCGGCTGCTCCTCCACTTTCTGTCGTTGCCACTTTCTTGGCCTGTGAGCTTCCTCTGTCTCCTCTCTGTTTCCTCTTCAGCTGAGGGGCCTTGAGCTGCTCCTCGTCTGCTTCCATGTCCACCTCCCTACCTGCCTCCACCTGTCCTCCAGTACTCTCCCTCACCTGCTGGACCTCACTTGCCCCGTCCTTCCTCACCTCTTGTCCCCCCCTTGTCCTCTCTTCTCTCACCTCTTGTACCCCACCCGTCACCTCCGCCCTCACCACCTGTACCCCACCCGTCTCCTGCACCCTCACCTCCTGTACCCCACCCGTCACCTCCACTCTCACCACCTGTACCCCACCCGTCTCCTCCACTCTCACCACCTGTACCCCACCCGTCTCCTGCACCCTCACCACCTGAACCCCACCCGTCACCTCCACTCTCACCACCTGTACCCCACCCGTCTCCTCCACTCTCACCACCTGAGCCCCACCCGTCTCCTCCACCCTCACCTCCTGTACCCCACCCGTCTCCTGCACCCTCACCTCCTGTACCCCACCCGTCTCCTCCACTCTCACCACCTGAGCCCCACCCGTCTCCTCCACCCTCACCTCCTGTGCTCCGCTTGCTCCCTGGTTAGCTCCGTCAGGCGCATGCTAGCGTTTAGCACGCCGACAGCACCTGCTGCCCGCCTGCAATCCTCTCAAAAAGACCCAAAAAACAGATAAAAGTACACAAAAAAAACCCACACACCCCACTACACTATCATACCCAACATTAGCCAGTGAAGAAAAATGTCGAAAAGTCGTTAATTATCGCTCTCAAAACCCGCTCCTGCAGCTCCGCACACCTCCTTCCACTCAGAGAGAGAGAGAGAGAGAGAGAGAGAGAGAGAGAGAGAGAGAGAGACAGGGAGACAGACAGACAGACAGACACAGAGAGAGAGAGATAGAGAGAGACAGAGAGAGACAGACAGACAGAGAGAGACACAGAGCGAGAGAGAGAGAGACAGAGAGCGAGAGAGAGAGAGACAGAGAGAGACAGACAGACAGACAGACAGACAGAGAGAGACACAGAGCGAGAGAGCGAGAGAGAGGGAGAGAGACAGACTGACAGAGAGAGACGGAGAGAGAGAGAGACAGAGAGAGAGACAGACAGACAGAGAGAGACACAGAGCGAGAGAGAGAGAGAGACGGAGAGAGACAGACAGACAGAGAGACGGAGACTCATCTGTTGCTGTTGTTTAATTTCTAAAACTGAATCTGTTTCAGAGGTTGATACATATGTAATTACAAACACAGACTTCCAATAACTTTGAACTTGTGTGTGAGACGATAATGTGTGTGTGTCATCATTAGGGACTACAAGCAGACGACACACACACACACACACAGATGGCTCTGTGTGTGTGTGTGTGTGTGTGTGTGTACACGGCCGCTCAGTCGACAGAAGACGGTTTGATTCATCGGAGGAACAAAGTCACATCGTCACATTTGAGCCTCCTGACGAGCCGCCAGCCAGCTGTCACCGTCACCACAGACCTGGATTTAATCACCACGCCCCGGTGAAGACGAACAACTGCTGCCGACGTGCCCGCCAGCAAGGCACACAAACCTCAGAATGTTACAGATAGAAGAGTCGCAGGTGGGAGTTACTTCAGGTGTTCACGTAGCAAAAGTCCATTTACAGTCAAACAGACCATAAAGCAGGGGATGCTCTAGGGCGGGGCTACACGTGATTGACAGGTCTCTACCACAGAGAGACCTGTGTGGGAGTTGTCTGTGTTTTCGTCTTTACAACTTCAACGCTTTCACTTTGTGTTTTCACTTCACCAACGTTAAATGCAACAAAGATGTCCGATAGTGTCCTGTTGCTTCACCCTCTCCTGTCACTTCAGGTTGTAAAAAAAGAAGATGGCAATGGCGAAGGGCAAAAACCAAGATGGCGACAGTCAAAAACCAAGATGGCGACAGTCAAAAACCAAGATGGCGACAGTCAAAAACCAAGATGGCGACAGTCAAAAACCAAGATGGCGACAGTCAAAAACCAAGATGGCGACAGTCAAAAACCAAGATGGCGACAGTCAAAAACCAAGATGGCGACAGTTAAAAACCAAGATGGCGACAGTTAAAAACCAAGATGGCGACAGTCAAAAACCAAGATGGCGACAGTCAAAAACCAAGATGGCGACAGTTAAAAACCAAGATGGCGACAGTCAAAAACCAAGATGGCGACAGTCAAAAACCAAGATGGCGACAGTTAAAAACCAAGATGGCGACAGTTAAAAACCAAGATGGCGACAGTTAAAAACCAAGATGGCGACAGTCAAAAACCAAGATGGCGACAGTCAAAAACCAAGATGGCGACAGTTAAAAACCAAGATGGCGACAGTTAAAAACCAAGATGGCGACAGTCAAAAACCAAGATGGCGACAGTCAAAAACCAAGATGGCGACAGTCAAAAACCAAGATGGCGACAGTCAAAAACCAAGATGGCGACAGTCAAAAACCAAGATGGCGACAGTCAAAAACCAAGATGGCGACCGTCAAAAACCAAGATGGCGACAGTCAAAAACCAAGATGGCGACAGTCAAAAACCAAGATGGCGACAGTCAAAAAGCAAGTACCAAGATAGCGACATAAAACAAAGTCCTTTGCACCTCATGCTATATTTTAGAATTTTCAGAACATCAGCTGTAGAGTGAAGTCTTAAAGATTACGACTTTAGGTGTAAGTTGTTTATCGTTCCCGGTTGCTAGTGTCTGCGTTGTGTTTGTACGTGTTTTACGTATTCATGCACTCAAACGCTGTCGACTATCACACGACTTCAGCTGTGTTGTAGAAACGATGTGGCCTCCAAACAGTGCCGGAGGACGTCGTCAGTCTTCACAGTGCAGAGCTGCTTCAAACAGATTGGAAAATCAAACAGCTGTTTGTGTGTTTGTCTCTCAGTCAATCTGAACCTGTGCAGACGCTTCTCTGCGTTTTCATTTCCCGATGACTTTCTCCTGTGATGACGGCTTGAAGGAAACTTTCTCCACAAGGTTACCCTGCCTCGATCTCAGACTTGATTATCAGCTGGTGTCTCTCATCGAGCGACTGATCTTTGGCTTTATGACAGGAAGCCGCCGTCTTAAAAGAGGCAGCATTGTTAGTGCTGATGCTTTTCCAAATTAAAACCACATTTCCCAGCTGCACCAACGCGTCCTCGCCTTCACAAGAAAAATGCATTTGAAGTGATTCATCCATTTGCCTTTCACTCGTCCATCAACAGCCTCACAAACCAGGAGGAGGTTTGGAGGCGGTCTATAAAGCTGGGACTCTCTATGTGTGACTGTGTCCTTCACATATCTCGAGAACCGTCTATCCGATCTACTTCACACTTGGCGGAAGTATTGCTCGGGAACTTAGGACGTGCAGTGTCGAAGTTGGTGCAATTCGGACCACCAAATCCGGGGCCAACAAACAGAAAGACTGATTTCGTTTTTTTTGTGATCAGCCCTCCCGGCGAGCCTATGGCGTGTGTCGGCGGTGCTTATTTTTTTGGCTCGACTGATTTAAACATGGCGACCGGGGTCACAAAGTTTCTCATTTTACGGCTGAACAGGAAACTAAAATATGTTTCAGAAAAGATTTACCTCCAGCTGTCTCCACGTGTGTGTCAGGTTGTGCACGTTGCGGTGGAAGTTGCCGGGCAGCTCGGTGCCACTCCTCTTCAGGGACTCGGCTCGGCCCAGCAGGCTGGTCTTCCTGCTCTCCATCGTCATCAGCTCAGCGTGGCTGCTCTGCAGGACGGAGGACAGACAGCCATCACACAGATGGACAGACTTTACAACTGGTGACATTTTGAAACATAACCCCAATACCTTCATTGAAATTCACCCCAAACCCTGACGTTTAACCGTCAACACATCATAAAACAACCTCCTCAACGACAACGAGGGATTGTAATCATCTGTAAACTCAAATCTCATATTCATGGACTACTTTATTGTCTTCATACAAGAACTGTAAAGAAACAAGTCAAGTCTTAAATGTATTGTAAAGAAACAAAGGTTTAATATCCTGCAAAATATTTACTCAAATGTGGATTTTTAAGACCTCCTGTTTCTAAAGCATCTAAAAAGGAATTGGCTTTTTTTGTAAAACCCTCAGACATGATATCAGAGAACCATTTGTGACCCGTCTGACGCTCCTCAAGTGTAAACTAAGCTTAACCCTTCCTGACTGGAGGGTGGAGTTCCTCTTTTAAAGAACGTATTCTTGTGGATTCACTGGCGAGCTGACAGGAAACGTGTGGATAGAAGAAAGGGAGGAGAAAAGAGCTCGATCGGACTCTCAAGATTACAGAACCTTTGTTCCCCGTATTTAGGACAAACTGGCCTTATTAGCTCGTCATTTAAGTTGGACAAAGTCAACATAATACAGACACACAGATCTCAACCAGCTTTGGAAAAAAAAAATAAAACTTGAGAGAATTATTTCTTATTTTACTTTAAGTATCAAATGGTTTTCCTGAACAACAATTAAAATTAATTAGCATATTCCCAAAGATGTTTTATAGCGAACGTAATGTATTTTAATCCGTAAATCATGGAATTATTCAGTCAATATTTTCTTTATTTTCTTTTTAATTTTCCACCCAAAGCAACAAAGCAACAAAGCATGATTAAGATTGTTATGGGTGTGTTTATGCACAGAAACATATTCCGAGCAGTTCCTTATGTTTCCTCCAAATCTGACAAAAAGAGAGATATGTTGGAGGAGTTATGGTGGAGTTCAGCTCTCTGATATGACTCTCGTCCTCCACAGAAGAGGAAGCTCCTGGAGTCTGCAGGTCCTTTAACTGGTCTTTCAAAACACACACAAGCGGAGCAGATCTGTTTTCTTTATATTGTTGTTTGCGGCTCATCTCGTGATGAAATGTTTGAGGCATTCGTAGCAGTTCTTCAGCACGTCTCAGTCGCTGCTTTGACCGCTTTAAAAGGGTAAAACTGTGGCAGCTGCACAGACGAGCGGGAATCAAACGCAGCAGCAGCGCTCGGCGGCAGACTGCACGAGTCTCGTTCTGGAGACGTTTTTAAAGAAGCGCTCCATTTTGTATCAGTGAATATCTTCTGGTTTGTGCTTTTGTTTGAGCGCTGCGGTCGGGGAGCCGAGACGTTGCACGCTTCTCTATTTATATCATGTGTTCTTGTTCCACATAGTTTATTGATATTTATTGAGCTTACTGTACGTAATGAACTGATGCATTCTTATTAGATATGTATGAGGACTTCATCAACTAAACACAACCAGGATTTTTACCAGATTCAAGTAAAAGGAACGTGATTTTGTTTCCTTACACATTGAATACTGGAAGAAAGAGAAATGATTCCCTGCTGTTCTCTCTTCTTCTGTTTCCCTTCACAAGAAGCTTCCATTGGGTTTTGGATAATTGCAGAAAACAAACTTTTATGACACCGAGACGTTTTGTGATGTTGTTTGAAGTGTAAAGTAAAACGCTAACGTTAGTCTATATGGAATTCCACCACGGTCACATGACTTCACGTCTCCTCCACTAAGCTGAAGGAGGACTCGTGTTCTAGTGAGGATGTTTAGTCGTCTCATTTACACTCTTTTTAAGACACCTCTGGAACTTTTGTTTCATATCTGGACTGAGGAGGAGTGACGTAGAGACGCCGTATACATCTCTGGCAGAGACCTGTCAATCACTGTGTAGCCCCGCCCTAAAGCATCCCCTGCTTTATGGTCTGTGTGACTCTAAATGGACCATAATGTACTAAATGAACATCATGCTGTATTGAAGAAGACTTGAAACTAGAGATTGAGACCATAAACTCATGTTTACAATGTTTACTGAGGTAATAAATCAAGAGAGAAGTAGAGTCATTTTCTCATAGACTTCTATACAACCAGAGGAGTCGCCCCCTGGTGGACAGCAGAGAGAATGCAGGTTTGAAGACACTTTCGCATCGGCGTCACTCAGCAGAACAGGAGGTTGCCGCCTGGTTTAACGTAACAATGTTATAAATTGTAGGTAATTCCCTCACGCAAAGTCTGCTGAAATGTGGATTTACGGAGAGTGTTCATAAAAGGGTCAAAATGTCTGCGAGAGAGCGCTCACAAACTTTGAGGGGACGCGCCTCAAAGTCCGTGAGGGTGGAGATCGAGATTGGGCGATTGACTTCAAAGATGAGGTAACAAGAAATACAAATAAAGTGACTCATTGACAGGTTTTAGGACTTCATTCGTTGTATTTCCAAATCCAGCGGATGCTCTCTGATGCTACACGTCCTTCTCTTTTCATTCCTTCAAACTGTCCTTGTTGCTTGATTTCTCTCAATTCTGTCCGTCTTTAATCTTTCACTCTGAACTCATTTCGTCACATCCTTTGTTTGCTCTCTCCTTTTCCTTTCTTCTCTTCTCGTTCATCCCTTCATCATCCTGCCCTCTCTCCTCTTTCACATCCTCCTTTTTGCTTCCCCCTATTTTGCTAAACAACTTGTTTGTGTCCGCTTAAAATATTTCAATTCAACTTTTCACA
>NC_136649.1:21626454-21651544 GCF_949748355.1 Melanostigma gelatinosum
TTTTTTTTCTTCTTCTCTCTTCTCACAGATTCATCTTATCCGCCAAATGAGAGAAGTTTGTTGGAGGCTGCGTAACGGAACGATTTTGTCGTCGCGGCAGCTAAAGTTCGGGGGAGGCGATAAGGACGCATCTTCATCCTCCTTTCTGCTCCTCCTCCTCATCTGTTCTCTTCTCCTCCGTCATCTCTTCGTTTTCTGTTTCTCTTCTGGAACTCTCTCTCCTTCCATTCTTTTTCTCCTCTTTAGGTTGTCTACCTCTTCCTCTTCCTCATGCTTACTTCCCTCTTCTTTCTTTATTAAGGTTGATTCCTTTTCCTGTAGCGATGACTCTCCACAGCAATTACCGGATGATTACAATGTGAAGAAAAGATTGTTGCTTAAGGACATATACTACGGTTAAGGTATATGTAGTTTAAGGAAAGTTTAGGGTAAAAGAATAAACATCTAAACATCCTATATTGGCACCAAGCGGCAACCTCCAGTTTTGATAGTGAAGGTAATGCTTCATGTGTTAAAGCTGCATTCTCTCTAGTGTCCACCAGGGGGCGACTCCTCTGGTTGTATAGAAGTCTATGAGAAAATGACTCTCGTTCTCTCTTGATTTATTACCTCAGTAAACATTGTAAACATGAGTTTATGTCTCAATCTCTAGTTTCAAGTCTTCTTCAATACAGCATGATGTTCATTTAGTACATTATGGTCCAATTTAGAGTCACACAGACCATAAAGCAGGGATGCTTTAGGGCGGGGCTCAGTCCAGATATGGTCACTTCCTGTTCACTGGTTGCAAAAAAAACAACATGGTGACGGCCGTAATCCAAGATGGCGACGACAATGATTGGCAATGACTATAAACCATGTAGTTATCAAATATTAGAGTTCCTAAAGATACTGGGCTGTAAATAACATGAATCTTAATTTTATAGCATCAAGTTAACTGTTAAATTGTATTAACCCAACGTGAAGTTGTGAATGTTTTTATAAGCTCGCTCCACAGTACCAATAGTATTAGATATCTGTAATAATACTTCTAGTGTACAGATGAGTACCACAAACCACTAACTCCTCCTCCACATCCTCCGTCTCTGCTGTTTTCTTCCAAACAAAGTGTGTGTGTGGTGAGCAGGTGTGTGCGTGTTGTGTATGTGTGTGTGTGTGCAGGAGGTACACAAAGAGGGGAAAAAAACCACTGTATGCTTGCTTACATTTGTGTGTGTGTGTCTCCGGTAGAGATGGATGTCCCACCGGCTCTGAAAGAGCAGGAAGTGGCTCTCTGACACCCCATTTATACTGCCAGACACTTCAACCTGTGTGGTGTGTGTGTGTGTGTGTGTGTGTGTGTGTGTGTGTGTGTGTGTGTGTTCAATTTAAGGTGATTTTTAACAAATGTTGACTCTTTAGGAATAACTTATGTTTAACACACACTTTCTTTAATTTAGCCCTTATTAATACACACACATATCTCTCTGTAAACCCTTAAAATTGTGAAGATTCTAATTACTTCTTCTTCTCAACCTTCTTGACGGTTGTAAAACTGAACTGAACCTTTAATTTAAATCAAACTCAATCTAAACTCGGCCTTCTGTGTGTTGCTGAGAGTTTCTGATAAAAACAACCCTGCTGTTTGGACAAAAAGATGGTTTAAAAAAAAGGAGACTTTCTCTCTTTTCAAACGAGGCGACGCAACAAAAGACCCGGCAACATGTTTTAATTGTCACCATGGAAACCAGATGAATGAGCCATTTGACTGGCCGGTAAAGACGGCTCACCATTCAGCCTCGCAGCCTGTCACGTGTGTGTGTGTGTGTGTGTGTCGCTGGGAGGTCATTAGTACAAAGCAAAGAGGTGGGTGACATTTTCTACCAGTCTGTTGAGAGAGAGACCGACATGAGAAGGAAACAGAGAGACACATCACAGACATGTTGAATGAACTCACAAACCAATAACTGTCCATAAAGAAGCAAAAAGGAGAAACAAATCCCTCGGCTGTTTCTGGATTTCCTGATCGTAATATGTGCTTTATTCATACGATTAAAACTGGTTGAAAGTGTGGTTATTTTACGTTTGGGTCACATAAACGTTTATGACGTAGTAAAAAAAAAAAGAAGAAAGCTGCAGGTCTAATACATGTAAACGTCTACTTTTATGATATTATTATCTCTAGCGCCCCCCTCAGGACAAACTGTACTGTCAGGACATGTAACATTTAAGAGAGGTTTATGCAGCTATTTAATATAATATTCACCCGTAACTAAGAATCATAGTGTTTTCACTAGCTTAGAAAAAGACATGTATGGCTTCATAGGGAGTCCGCCATCTTGCACCGCCATGTTTCTACAGCAGCCCAGAAGGGACAAACTGAACACCGGCTCTAGAGACAGACTTCAGTGTTTTACCTTATCTGAAGGTGGTGATGCGTTTAGAAACCCGGGATTAAACGGACCCCGGTGCTAAATGATTGAAGATCGTAGTATTGATAAGCCCCGACATTACTGGTGCTTTTTTATTTATACTTTTGGTGTCATTTATCATCACTCTATAATGGCTGAGCAAGCCAGCTACCTAACTAAGCGGCGGCTTTAAAGCTAGCTTGCTAATCCCACCATGCTTTAATGCTACACTCTTTACAGACACACAGATGTTTGTTGTCACCATAACAACAGACAACAATCGTCGTTTTCTTTTGAACTACTCCAATGAGCAGCGGAAACAACGTTCAGTACAGTTGGACATGAAAACAAGTGAGAGATGAAGTGAGTGTGTGAGTGTTGGCAGAGAGGAGGTTGACTCACACAGGCTGTGGGATGATGCCAGGCGACCTCTGACCCCCTAAGAACCCTGGGAATTCTCTCCTGGCAAAGACAGCGCCAGACACAACAATACGAGCAGAAGAAGAAGAAAGCGGAGAGGAATTCCAGAAATACTCTCAAAACGAGGATTGTTTTCCTGAAATCCGTTACGCTCAGACCAAAGAATCTTTATCAGCAAATATCTGACCGCCACAGATTGTTTGCGAGTAGAGGGACGCACCACTCTGTCCCATTCTTCCTGTGCTTTTGTCATTCAACGATCTGGCAGACCATGAGTTTATGCTAATCAACAGTCTGAGCTAATTTCAACTATTGTAGCTTCATGAATGCCGATTCATAACCAACTATGTTCACTGTTGGTCCTTAAAGGGCTGCATGGGGGTTAACACGGAGTTACACGGAGTTACACTGTATGGATTAGTTTTAGTTTAACGAATACTAAAGTTAAACTAATGCTTATCTCAACTGGTCAGAGGCCAGTGAATGAAGTATGTCCTCATGAGTATAGAAGTAAAAACGTGTTTGTGTGTGATGATGACCCCGTAGGAAGCTGGATGGATCTCACTATTGAACATCTGAACAAAGAGCTGCTTTATACTGAGAGAGAGAGAGAGAGAGAGAGAGAGAGAGAGAGAGAGAGAGACAGAGAGACAGAGAGACAGACAGACAGAGCGAGAGAAAAAAGAGGGAGAGAGACAGTGACCCTGAGACGCTCAAAGAGGCCACGCCCTTAATTATTAGCCGTTAGCCTCTTTAACAGGTGAGTTATATACCGTCCTCATGATGGAGATAATATCTACAGAGACAAACAACATGTTTAAACCTGTAAACATGTTGATTTGGTCGTAACGTTTTCAACATAGAGGTCTTACTGAGTGGGCAGGTGTTGGTCAACAACACTGCCTCTGTTGTTGGCTTCCGTCGCTGTGTGTGTGAATGGAGTAAATGAGACAAATAGAAGGTCAGATGAGGCCGTCTGAATTTACCCGAACCGGGGACAGAATTCATGAAGCTTCCTCGTGCAAAGAGTTTCTATAAGAACATTCTCAGAATCATGACGTTATTCAAGAATTCCCCCTTAAAGTTAAGATGAAAGTTACGGGACGAAACTATGTGTATGAATGTATTTGTATAACCATTTGGTACAAACAATGAAAAAGACGCTGTATTTACGCCTAGATGACGTTATGTTGAGTGTTGTAGCAGTGCATGGAGCTGCTACAATGTTAGCTTAGCATAGCACCGATTAATCCTAGCTCCATTGAGAAAACAAGTATTTTAAAAGTGATTTGCTTATCTTGTGGAGAGAACTAACAAAACACGGCATCATTATGTAGTTATTTTGGCCACTTTTTGTCCGTTTATTACAGTTAAATCAGTTTATTTTGTGTTCAAACCGCTGTAGTAAACCAGCCGACGTGTGTCTTGATGAAGCAGACAAGAAGACGTTTAGTTTCCAGGGATATCTGGGACTTCAACAACAAGTACTTATTTCTTCCACGGTTGATGGTGGAACTAAATGGCGTAGTTGATAACGGCTTCTATGGAGATAAGCCACGCCCCCTCTCCGGCACGTCTAGCGCGAATGACGCGAATAACCACAAATGATCTGTTTGGTGTGACCGCACCATCACAATACCCATCCCTACTTTCCACGAATTCCTGCATAAAATAAGAATTATTTATGGAGAACAATCGTTGGTTGAACTTGTAAATGAAACAGGATGTTTTGATGATTCAGCATTTCTATTGGGTCTGACAGCAGAGATCCAGAGTCCTGTCATCATCACCACTCATTTCAATGCTGATTATCTCCTCCTCCTCCTCCTCCTCCTCCTCCTCCTCACTACACTGACAGAAATGTAATAGCATGGCTCTCGGCATGAGAGTGTGTGTGTGTGTGTGTGTGTCCAGCAGACCGACCATGTCGCCTAAACGACAGACAATCTTTATTCTAATGAAGAAGGTGCCAAGGTCAAACGGAGAGCAGGGTGATGAATGGAGAACACACACAAACACACACACAATGTCACACACGCATTAATTGTGTATCAGAGCTCCCACTCACTGTGCAACTGTAATATTGTGTGTGTTGTCATGAGTCTCTCACTCACACACACACACACACACACACACACACACACACACACACACACACGCACACGCACACGCACACGCACACAGGTTTAAAAGGAAGCTCTCCCCTTGAGACGACATTAAACATTAGTCTCACACACACACACACTTAAACAAACCGTCACAGGAAATGAAATCAGGTGAAAGAACAACTGCAGTGTTTCTCTTTGATCTACAAGTCTTTAAATATTTTAAGACAACGTGACAAAAATGATCAATAAACCTTCAGAACAAGTTTATTTCTCCTGTAAGTGATTATTAATCATTATTTATTTTAAGTTTGAATGTGTCGTGCGTACAGTAAAGTGTTTCCTGTCTGTCTGCACGTTAAACTACAGATGTCTATTTATTTTTCTATTATTATAATGTAACTACGGAATCTCTGAGAGGCAAGTGGGAACAATTCGGGTTTATAGATTTACTAAGTTTGATCCAAATAATTTTCTCTCCTGTGAAAAAGTGAAAAGGGGAAAATGATCTGTATGTTATACCTTTTCAAGGATGTAAAAATGTTTTATAGTCAAACAGGAACGCTTTTAGTCCCGTTTAGAAAATAGGATGGTCGTGAACTTAAGTCTCTTGTGGCTGAAATGAGAATTACAGCAGAAATCGCTTTAACAAAAAATATTCCTGTCAAAAAAAAATAGCAAAACATTTCATGACGATTCTTCTTTTACATTGAAACTGAAACCAAACAGTGAAGTAAATTAAATCTAAATGTAGAATCTAATCATCATAATAAGCTTTAAGGTTCAGCGACTCTTAAAAGTAAATATCAAGCAACAAAGGTATAAAAAAATAGTTTTGCCTTAATAGCAAGTATAGACTCTTTCACAATAAAGGTATCCTGTGTATTGACATTAAGAAGTAAAGTTATGTTTAAATTGAGGGTTTGTTTGAGGTCATGGAAATATGGAAAGCTGACGATAAAAAACATGTCGAGTCCCTTCAAAAGGAGAAACCTTGGTCCTTGGACAGACAACCTTGGTCTGACATTGGCTCCAAGCTCGTCGTCAAACTCCACTTTTATTTCTGAGAGATTCCTGCTCATTCCTGTCCGTGTGTGTGGATGTGTGCGTGTGTCAGTTTTCACTCAGACGATGTTCCTGGGAAGCTTGGAGTCTCAAGAGAGAGAGAGAGAGAGAGAGAGAGAGAGAGAGAGAGAGAGAGAGAGAGAGAGAGAGAGAGAGAGAGAGAGAGAGACAGAAAGACAGACAGACAGAGAGACAGACAGACAAGAGAGGGGGAGGGAGAAAGTTGGCGAGATGCTGCTGAGTCGTGTCTCTTTGTTCTAAAGCAGATATATCCCCGACTTTATCAAGACTGACAGAACAAACGCACAGGAAACAGCCTCCCACAGGACACATAATCCACACACACACACACACACACACACAGACACACTGAGGTCTTAAAAGTGCGAAAACACACACTAAGAAACCTAAGAAAAAGTGCAGAGACACACGTGAAAATGAAGACAAACACACACACAGACACACACAGGTGAGAAAGTGAACACACCATGGTATGAAGATGTACACATCAACACACACACTCAAAGATACTAGAGATATAACACACACAACTTTGAAAACATGGGTGTGCACTTTTAGAGGAAAAAAAGCATACTTACTGCATCGACACACGCGAATGTACACACACGCCAACAAGCAAACATAAACACGTCTCATGACAACACATGAGGATGTGTTACCTTAAACTAGAACATATAAAAGTAATCTGCTAAAGAATAAAATGGACACAAAAGACACAACAAGGTGAAAAAGAAGAAGGAACGAAACAAACGCTATCCTCTGTATGTCACGACGGCGTATTCAGGCCAATGTAAATAAAAATAAATAAATGATAAATAATATATTAAAAAAACTTAAATATTCTCTGAGAATACAAACTCATAAATATATGAGAAAAAAACACAGAAATTGTACAAAACCATGGTAAAATCAGCCTGCATCATATTTTGTTGCTCTTAAATAGTGTTATTACGGTAAAGATGTCTTTCTGAGCGAGGCGTAGGTCCTGAAGGACACAAGAAGTAATTTTCTGTCTCGTCTCAATCAGTGGTTTTAAGGTGAGTTGTAGATTTTAGGAAGAGTAACGGAGCATTGATTACTTTGAATGTCGGCTGAAGAGAAACCGGTTGATCTCATTTGCATTCGTAGCTTAATGTGCGAAATGAATGAGGACATTTTTAAAGACTGCAAAAGACGTATGTTATGTACTTCAGTAATGGCACTTCTGTAGTTACTAAAACCCAAACAACAACCTTTTTCTAAACCTAACTAAGTAGTTCAGTTGTCTAAACCTAACTAAGTAGTTTAGTTGTCTCAACCTAACTAAGTCGTTTTGTTGTCTCAACCTAAGTAGTTGTGCTGTCTCAACCTAACTAAGTAGTTTTGCTGTCTCAACCTAACTGAGTAGTTTAGTCATCTAAACCTAACTGAGTAGTTTAGTTGTCTAAACCTAACTAAGTAATTTTGTTTTCTGAACCTAACTAAGTAATTTTGTTTTCTGAACCTAACTAAGTAATTTTGTTGTCTGAACCTAACTGAGTAGTTGTGTTGTCTCAACCTAACTAAGTAGTCTAGTCGTCTAAACCTAACGAAGTAGTTTTGTTGTCTCAACCTAACTGAGTAGTTTTGTTGTCTCAACCTAACTGAGTAGTTTAGTTGTCTAAACCTAACTAAGTAATTTTGTTGTCTGAACCTAACTGAGTAGTTTTGTTGTCTCAACCTAACTAAGTAGTTTAGTCGTCTGAACCTAACTAAGTAGTTTCCTGTGGAGATGGAAGTCTATTTTGAAAAGACTGTATTCATGTGACGAAATCAACACGTGTTGCTGGACGCACGAAAGAAATCGCACAAAAGAATGAGCAACTTTCTTCGTAGGATATCATACAAACCGATATATGAAGATATGCTGAGACGACACTTCTGAAACTGTGCAAGTGTGCTTTCATGTCGTAAGAGCTAGACTGCATTTATTCAACAAAAACGATAAGTAATAGTGACTTTTAAAGACTTCTGACGACATCATTTCTGTGAAGAACTAAGAACCCGTCCGTCTCTGAGAGACTTTAAACATCAGGAGGAATAAAATGTTGCTGCTCTGTTGTGTTGCTCAGCTGAGAGATTTAAAGTAACGCTTCTTTGCTTTTCTTCTTACCAGGCTTCAGTAAACAGACGCATCCTGACTGTTAACAAAAATAAATGCCACAAATCCACAAAGTTTGGAAGCATGTCTGAGAGATTTCTGCAGGTCAAAGGTTAAACTCACGTTTCTACGAACTTTGTTGTTCGAGTAAATCTCACTTTTATTATGTTTCACCTGCTCTTTTACTGTGCATGCTCATAAACATGACAGACGTCTCTTTAGTGGCACTTTCAGCACTTACTTAAGCTCAATAGTTTCAGCTTATTCATGGTCACGTGCAGTGAGAACGCTGGATCTCTAGATCTAATATTTAAATATAAGATATCTAATATGTTTCAAAAGAAAAAACATGGACGCAAACATGAGAATCTGAGATGGAAAAGAGTGCAGAAGTTAAAATAAAGGGATAAAATATAACAAATATAAAATATAAAATGAAATATTTGTGGCAGAGAGGTGTGCAATACTTTAAATGTGAAGCAGAAGATGTTTAAACTGTATAAGCCTGCACACAAACACACACTAGAAATCACACAAAAACCGACTGAGAATATGAAAATATACAAACACACACACACACACACACACAGAGTCCCAGAGGACTTCAGCTCTCTGCTCGTATAACAAGCTGCGACAAACGACAAAACGCAACATCAGGACGTCTGACCCAGGAAGAGCTCGACTCAACACATCCTGCCAGACACACACACACACTGTACACACACACACTACACTACACACACACACACACACACACACACACTGTAAACACACTGTACACACAGCGAGGCAGCAGCAGCAGAACTGCTGGTCTCTGGAGAGAAGAAGAGGGAATATCACAAGAAGACGGAAAAGTGTGTGTGTGTGTAGGCATGTGTTTGTAGGGGGGTGTGTGTGTGCGTGCGTGTGCGTGCGTATGCGTGTGAGAGAGATTGTCCTGATCTGCAGGACTTTCTTTTGGAGGATAAGGAGAGATTTTTGTTTCTTTTAATGGTTAAAGTCTCTTCATTCCTGTCTCACTCTGATCGTACTGAGGTCTCACATTCCTCCATCTTGAATTGTAGAAACACATTTGATCTTTTTAGTGACTCATCCTATTATTATCTCCTTCCTTCCTTCCTTTGTTTTTTCCTGAATGGTTAATGAAAGATTTGAAAAGGGATTTTGGACAAATGATAATTTAATGACGACAACAACACATTTTCTTTTAATTTTCCTCCATTCTTCCTCTCCTCTTGTTCCCTCTTCCCTTATCTCCCGCCTCTAGTTTCCGCTTTCATTCCTTCCAATTCTACATTCCTTCAATCTCTCGTCCCTTAAATCATTCCTTCTTATCCTTCTTTCACTTACTTTTTCTTTTCCTCTTTCCTTGCATTCTTAAATCATTACCGGTACTTCCTTTACTTTTTCTGTCAATAACCTTTAACCTGTCTTTCCATCCTTTCTTCTCTGCATTCCTTCATGCCCTTGTTTCTTCCTTCTTTCCTGGTTTTACAGTAAAAAGGCTGGAAGTGTTGTCAGCACACAGATGTTTGCAGCAACACATTTCTTTACTTATTTCTTCCTCCTCTTTCTCTGTCCTTCTCCTCTCTCTTCCTCTTCTCTTCCTCTCTTCTCCCCTCTCTCTCTCCCTCTTCCTCCCCCTCTCTCTGGATGGAGGGAGCGTTAGCAGCACAGCGAGGATTGCAGCAACAATTACATGTGAAATTAGCCTCGCCTCATAGTCTACAGTGTAATTCCAGCCTTTTGAGGCGTGGCAAAGTCATCTGTCTCTAATTAAAGATTCCCTCTCTCTGCCTACTCCCCCCCCCCCCCCCCCACTTCTCTTTGTGGGGGTGTCGGGGCTTAAAGGTGCATTCACACACCTAATTCTCTGCAGGTTTTAACAGGTAAAACTAATTATTTCCTGCTTTTAATCTAATTTATAATTATTTTCTTCTTCATTATTTCTCCATTCGCTCATATTTTCTATACTTCTCTCTCCTTTCTGACGATTGGTGTTTTGTTACAATGTGACTTAAAATGCTACTCACCTTCTGAACAACCAATGATGGACAACAAACACCGCGCAGACGACCCCAACAAGCACAAAGAGCAAATATATACGTCAAAGTAGCCGGTATCACTTGCTAACGTTACGTGTTAGTCAAGGAACAGGGCTAGCAACGTTAGCAACAGCTAACGTTAGCTACCGTTAGCATCGAATGAGGGGTCTGATTCGTTCATGTTGGTGCAGTTAGCGTTGGCTCCTCAGACGCTCTGGTGAGGTCTTTGTTGAGAGGACACAGACTCTATTCAGGAGGAAACTCATTCAGCAAAAGTGCAACATGCAACTCCGATGATTCACACTAGAACCAGCGTTCTGATGAGAAACTCTGTTCGTCTGTATGAATAATGTTGTATTCGTATTGTTTTCTCTCTGTGTGTTTAAGTGTTCATCACTTCAGGGTCTCTCCTTCTGGTTCAGACCAGAGATTACCAGACAACCAGTGAGAACACACTCTCTGTGTGTGTGTGTGTGTGTGTGTGTGTGTGTGTGGCTTCAGACAGAGCTCCTCTGTCGCAACCACACTGATTGGTTTTGGAAAGCCAGTTAATGAGCAGGTGTGTGTGTGTGCGTGTGCAGCCCAGCGTTCCATCAGAGCACCATGGGCTATTTGAAATGAGAATTTAGCGGCAGGGACACACACACACACACACACACAAACACAGTAATTAGTTGGACTCCACTGGAAGCAGCCACAGGGAGAGAAAGTCATCTGTGATGACTTAATGCAATGAAATGTTTTCAAATGAAACCTTGAGTGATTCTTTTGGTGCGTTATGTATCCGTCCCTCCACTGATCCACATCTCACCTCCTTCTCTTCCTCCTCTCAGGTGATCATGTGACCAGGGTGTGAAATGAGGAGGTATGTGTGTGTGTGTGTGTGTGTATTTCGGGTAAATGTATTTCGGGTAAACGTCTGCTGTCGCTCAGAGAAAGACGCTTTTGTGTGGAAACACTAACATTCAGATTTTTCAGCTGGATTAACAATAATTAATAAAAATCAATTAAATAATATCAGCTGATTCTGAATCGAAACATCGCGACTGTTTTCTTCTGCAGTTCTTCCTCCGGCTGTTTTTCATTTATAATTTAAACTTTCACTGATACCGAATGTGTTTCTACACGATAAAGACAGATCAAGTGTGTGTGTGTGTGTGTTCACATTATGTCCGTGTTTTAATGTTGTATCTTTATTAGCTGTGTGTGTGTGTGTGTGTGTTCATTTATCTCTGTCTCAATGAAAATATTACCATGTCAGTGAAATACCACACACACACACACACACACACACACACACACACACACACACACACACACACACACACACACACACACACACACACACACACACACACACACACACACACACACACACACACACACACACACACACACACACACACAACACTTCTGAGGCGTGAGCGTTGGCTCCGCCTCCTGTGGGACTCAGGGCCAGAGCCTTGATCATCAATTGGCTGAACTACAGGGGCCTTGATGTGTGATTGGTTGACAGCAGCTACAAGGTTTGATGCTTGTTTCGTCTCCCTGTGGACTCCACACACACACACACACACACACACACACACGCACGCACGCACGCACACACACAAACACACACAACACCATCTGGATACAACAATCAAGGAAGCACATGAAACACACACTGAAGGAAGTGAGAATGAAGCGAGCGCACGCACACACATAAAAACAGTCACACGTACAGTGATGTAAATAACAATGTGAATAAACATTATGAGTACGAGGATGGTCATCACTGTGTTTCCTCACATAAAACAGAAGAAAACAAACAAACACACATTCAGCACAGGTCACAGGTCGTAGCTGTATGAAGGTCATTGAAGCTGCAGAGGTTCAGATGTCTTAAAGTTCAGTCACTGTTCTGAAGATCACGTTTTTCAAAAAGCAATACTCACAGATCATGATGCAAACTTCCACAGCCTGATGCATGAACATAAAGACCGTCACATATTTTACCTGCGTACATATGTTGGAATAAAAGCCATAAAAACCCAGCATCCTGCAGAAGTGATTGTTTGCTGTTTGATCAGTGAGATAAACTTCCTGCTCGTTGTTTGGTGAAGAATCATTTAAAATCATTATTAATCTTACATGTATTTTGATTAAATCTTTAAATCTACGTCCCCTTCATTTATGCAGAATAATCCCAATGAGATTTTAAATCTCATTTCCAAGATGGCGTCATGAACGTTTTACACAAGCACTGCATACAAAGACACAAACTTGACATTCAGTGCTAAAACACATCTTTACTCCTGTGTCTGAAATCATTTTGTTTTAAATGTCGTAGCTCACATCAGGATTAGAACTTTAAAAGAACCAAAATCAGTGCAGGTTTCTCTGAGTAATGTACCTGGTTTGTCCACACGATCGGACGATGAAGCTACTTTGAGTTCATGAGGAAGAGTTTTTGTCGTCGGTGGAGAACAGAGAAGAAGAGAAGTTTGTGTTTTCATATGAGAAACAAGTTTTGTTCCACTTGGCAGCAGATGAAGAAGTCGAGACAGAAGAAGAGTTTTGTCCCTTTTCTAAATCAATAAAACACCGTTGACCACAAACTGGAGGCAAAGTTTTGAAATCACTGCTCCGTGTTGTGGACACACACACACACACACACACACACACACACACACACACACACACACCTGTATCAAAACACACACTCCTCCTCTCCAAGGTTGATAAGTGGCCCCATCTAACATCACAATAAACAGTAGAGCCTCGGCCTGCCAAGCACAAACAACTGTCAGCCCAGCTTTCCTTTTTCCGGAGGACACACACACACACACACACACACACACACACACACACACACTCACAAACAAACAGAAACAGGCAAAGATGCACACGTACACACTTGCTCTTTCTCGGTTGCATGTCACAAACACTCACACAAACACACACACAAACACACACACACACACACACCTCCGAAAAGAACAACTTTTGTCGGGCCTTGGCGTTGCCTGGTTACAGGGTCGAGCCCTTCCAGCATCTCAGCGGAGCACAGCGAGGTTCTTTAACGGTCACATTAGAAAAAATAAAAAGAGTTTCAAGCCTTTTTCTTTGCAAAACACACACACACACACACATTCACGCAGACAGTTCGTGGTGAAATCTCCCAGCATGCATCTGTTCTGCCCGCGTTCACATGACTACACATGACACTTAAAAACACAGATGTTGTTTAATGATGTGGTCTGTGATAAATCACTTAAAAAGCTGCAGAGTTTAGATGAATCACTCAGAAAACAGAAGTGTTAATTCATGATTGTATTGATTGTGTGTTGTTACACTGAAGAAGACCAGGAGAGGTGAAGAACACTGAAAGGAGTCAGATCGTGAAGGCGCTTTCAGGAGGAAACTACGAAAATGGCGGACAAAGCGCAGAAAACAGGCAAAGATATTGAGACGAAACGGGAGTGAATCTGGTGATTTACCGTCAACTCGCGTTGAGCAGCGGAGGAGGAACCAACTTAAACCCATGTGATGTTTCTGCTTGATCACTGTCTCTGGTAGAGACCTGTCAATCACAGTAAGCCCCGCCCTAAATCATGACTTGAAACTAGAGATTGAGACCATAAACTCATGTTTACAATGTTTACTGAGGTAATAAATCAAGTAGAGAAGTAGAGTCATTTTCTCATACTTTCTCATAGACCGGAGGAGTCGCCCCCTGGTGGACACTAAAGAGAATGCAGCTTTAACACACGAAGCTTTGACTTCACGTCTCAGAACCGGAGGTTCCCGCCTGTGTACAACACGCCTACATTTTCAAGATGTTTGGTTGGAAACACTAAATGTTAATAAAAGACAAACTAATAAATATGAGAAAATGTGCCATGAGGTTAGAGGGGTACTGGTTCTGATACTGACTGCAGATCTCTTACTGACACTGGAGTGTAATGACGCGTCTTTTGCTTGAGTAAAGGACACTTTGATAAAGTAATAGTAATAACTAAAATCTTAAAAGTGATATATACATATATATGAACAGCCACTCATGAGCAGCTTATAGTACACAGCGCGTGTGTGTGTCTCTGTTGGAGGACAGAAACAGTATGAGAGTGACCTTGCACCGGGCGAGGAGACGCTGTCGAGCTCCACATCAATATTTCAACAGGAGAGTTGACACATCAAAAAAAAAAAAAAAAAAAAAAAAAAAAAAAAAAAAAAGAACGAGAGAGAAGAAGAAGAATGGCCAGCGATTCCAGAGTCATCTAAAATTCATGCGCGCATCATCGCTGCCATGAATATTCATACGGAGATGAATATTTAAGTGTGACTCCTATGGAGAAATTAGGTTCATCTTTACACTTATCAATAATTCGCAGACCAGGTGAGTCTCATCGGGCCACTAAATAAATCATGTCTTCACACACAGAAAGAAAAAAAAAAGTTTGGACGAAGAGAGAGAAAGAACGTAAAACAACACAAAGTTACGTGTTGGTTTGCAGCAGTGCCTTCTGGGTAAAGAGAGAGTGAGATGTCAGCAGAGTGAACAGCTTGGCAGTCGTTTCATTACTTTACTTCTGTGTGTTTCAGGGGTTACTGAGTGTATTTTACACAACAACACAGTCTCACGGCCAGGGGCGGACTGGGGGGAAAAAGTGGCCCGGGAGTTACTGTCAGACCGGCCCACTCAATACACGGCGCGCTGCCCACTCAATGCACGGTTTTTGCAGCAGCTCACTCTTTTCTGCAACACCGTCTATGATTTTCTCACTGTCCAGCATCTGCAAAACATCTGTCTGAATAGCCATCAACATAAAAGCCTCCAGGTGCTGTTGAGAGAGCGAGCTCCTGAGCCTGTTTTTGATATATTTCAGCGTCGAAAAGCTTCGCTCGCATGCTACCTGTGTGACAGAGAGGATAATCAGGAACCTGTATGCAAGGCCTATGATGTGGTATGCATCTGTCAGGATGTTGTACTGCTTCAGAACTCGGTATCAACAGATTGGACAGTCCTTGCAAGATGCGCACTTTTTGTAAACCATCTCTGCCTCATCTTCTGCCTCATCTTCAGCATCCTCCAGCCGGCTTCTGTTGTCTTGGTTGTGTACTCCTCAAATACTGATGCCTTCAGCCTATCCCACTGTCGTGCCAGACGTTTGAGCTCGCTTTGTAACTCGCATAGTCAAATCAACGTAATTAACACAATGACAGCCACAAAGTCATAAGAACCAGTCACATATATTCATATGACAACAAAGCACATCAATCCAGCAGACCTGCAGCGGATCCACGCATTCCACCACACAAGAGCACGAGCCATCAAATATTATTCATAAAAACGTTACTGCAGATGTAAAAAAACAAACGCAGTTTGTCACTTACCAAATTCTTTGTTGACAAAGAATTGAATCCCAGTACATCGTTTCAGTTCCAGTAAGAAGTCCTTCTCGATTCATGGACGCCGTGACAGTCGAGCCGCCCCTGTATTTCGCCGGTCTATGGCGGCCATTCGCACCTCCGCGGCCCCGCCCCGACCGTCGCCCGGCACGAGCGCACGGCGCAGACCGCGGTTATGGAGAAAAGTTTTTAAAAGCACCGTAGTGTCCAGCCGTGCTATGGCGTCCTCGGATCGCGAGGAGTAGTAGAATGTCAGTTTATACTGTTGATACAGTTTTCACTGATTATTGACTTTCGGTATTAGAGTAAATTGAACGTGTTCTGTGAAGCATATAATATAGTCGGGGCCGGCGATGTCAGAGACCGGCCCAAACCCCGTCGGCCTACCGGGGATTCCCCCGGTATCCCCGATGGCCAGTCCGCCCCTGCTCACGGCAGTCTGTTAAATAGTCATGAACGTTGTGTGAACGGAGACAAATTGTCCGTTTGTTTCGTGTTGCTTGGAAGGACTTTTTTTCGGGATGCAATTCCGTCATTATTAAAATAGTTCGGCTTAAGGTGCATTCACACCAAACGCAACACGAATGTCGCGTTACTCGCGGGAAGATTTGTGATTATTCGCGTCATTCGCTCGAGATGTGCTGGAGAGGGGGCGGGGCTTATCTCCAGAGAAGCCGTTATCAATTACGCCATTTAGTTCCACCATCAACCGTGGAAGAAATAACCTCCGTTCCTGCTTAGTACTTGTTGTTGAAGTCCAGATATCCTGGAAACTAAACGTCTTCTTGTCTGGTTCATGACATCATCTGGAGGAATATTAACTGTGTCTAGCAAGACACACTTCTTTTACCTGATTCAACAACGTCAGGACGTCAGCGATGACGGGAGGAGCATCTCAACGCTGACAACATTAAAGACACATCTTTTGAATGAGGTGAATTCATTCGCGCCGCCCATCAAAACTATGTCTCTCCATTTGTATTCAACCACCAGACTTTGGACATGAATAAAATGAACATAAAATGATGGTATATGGATATATGTAAAGTTAAAGAAGCCGAAAAACTTGATCGATGACAATTTGTCAAGACGGGTTCATTTTGCATTGGATTACTTCATCTGGTTTGATAAAAAGCTTTTTAGAAAATGTAGTTTTCTAGAGTATCTGAGCTGTAATGCAACAAATATCTATGATTTCTGTGTATATGTGTGTGTGTGTGTGTGTGTGTCTACATGTGTGTGAAGGACAGAAGAGGATGACTCAGATCTCTAATCGTAACACATGCTGTTCTCCTTTCTGACTCATTTGGCTGCAGTGAAGTCATTACACGAACACACACACTATCCACACACGCGCACACACACACACACACACACACACACACACACACACACACACACACACACACACACACTATCCACACACGAACACACACTATCCACACACACACACACACACACACACACACACACACACACACACACACACACACACACACACACACACACACACACACACACACACACACACACACACACACACACACACACACACACACACACACACACACACACACACACACACACACACACACACACACACACACACACACACACACTACTCTGGTTATGAGGGATGCTATGGCTTGTAATCCCATTCTCCTTGGTAAGGATGAAGAGAGTGTGTGTGTGTGTGTGTGTGTGTGTGTGTGTGAGATTGGTTGAAAAAAGGGGGAGGGTGAGGTGTAAGGAGCAGCGAGGGGAGGGACGGGGGGGAGACAGACAAATTGATGGATGAATAAGAAGTGGGAGGACATCATTTCCTCCAGCTGGCTCTGTGTTTCTACATATTTACACATTGTGATTAACAGACGGTCCGCCATGTCGGAGGCAGAGGTGGCTGATGGGAGATTTGTGACATCACAGCGAAGCCGACGAGCAGTGATTTTCAGCATCTAAAAGGTTGAACTCAAAGAAGACATTTCTCGACATAAAACACAATGACGGACGGGGCGTGTCTCGTGCTGCCGGTCGTCTTTTAGCTTCTCAAAAATATAAATATACTGCAAAACATGCAGTGTGTTCAGCAGAGAGCTTGTTTTGGTTAGCTTACCTTGAAAACAGGCTGCATTTCAAATGCTAGTAAACAAGCCTCGGCCTGGTGCCAGACATCAGACGTGCAGCCTGCATCTCTGAAAAGGTCTGGGGACGTGTGCTCATTGATTCATGGGGGAGAAACAATCAACCAATCAGAGCTCTGTATGCGGGATTAAGCGTGAGGACGTCATCTTCCTGCAGACGTAGCGAGCTAGCCTCCTAAATGCATCCATCAAACGGATGATCGGCGTACACGACATTGACACAGCTGTGCAGACAAACTGAAGAACAACTCTAAACTAAATATGCATGTTTTTTGTTTTTTTCCAATCACAGTGAAAAACGTAAACTGTGCTTAGCCACCGCTACCACAGCATCTGGGTTAGCTGAGAGTGGCTACTGATTGGCCGGAGCGATCTTAAATCAGTCTGCATATCAGGCTGAAGATTTGGTAGAAAGTAAATCACAAATTTGCCTCAGAGGGCTTTAACATCTGTACAACGTACGACATCCTCTGTCCCGGGACCCTCACATCGGAACAGGAACTCCCCAAAGTAAAACCTTTAACGGGGAGAAAGTAAAGGAAGAAACCTCGGAGAGCACCAGAGGAGGGAACCCTCTCCAGGACGGACAGGGATGTGACAGCTGTCATGTTCACACACGCAAAACCTAAGAAACAAAAAAGCTTCCCCGTTAAACTTCTAACCATCTACAAGAGGAACATGGAGAGAGAATTAGCTTTCATAGTTCTTTCATGTCAGCTGGTGTCGTCCATGTTTCAGAAACAGCTGATCGGTCATGTGAGTTCAGAACAACTCAGAAGAAGAAGAACAAACCTCAGAACACGAACGTCATTTAAAAGCCCGTCAGTGGAGTTAAAGCACACGTCAGTCATCAGGAGGAACGTTTCTGACCTCCGTCAGACACGCGACACAGCTCGTCTTACCTTGAAGAGGTGATGTCTCTGCTCCTCTGACATCATCAGCTGGTGACTGTCTGTTACCATGGCGTCCATGTCCATCAGCCAATCCCAGAGCTCCTGGTACTCGGCTTCAAACTCCTGCAGACTGAAGACACAGAGAGAGAGCGAGAGAGCGAGAGAGAGAGCGAGAGAGAGCGAGAGAGAGAGAGAGAGAGAGCGAGAGAGAGAGAGAGAGCGAGAGAGAGAGAGAGAGAGAGCGAGAGAGAGAGAGAGAGAGAGAGAGAGATTATTGAGTTGAATTATTGGTGTAATTCAATTTTCTTGTCTCTTTTATTCACATTGTGTTTCCTCCATGTTCTACTTTCCGCTGTTTCTTGTATTATTGTAATATTGTTTTGTCCTGCCTCGACAGCAGACACATATGCGTCTTGTTATGTTGATAAAGAATGCGGCTAAAAATGCAAAGTGGAATGAGAGAGAGCGAGAGGCAGACTCACTCAGAGAGAGGAACTCAAACTAAAATATTTGATTTACGTCTTGTTCCTCGATTGCTTCTCTCGTGAGGACAGAACTTCCTGTGATGCTGATTCTGCAGGTTTGCACCAAACGTAAGGTTGTGAAACTAAACGTGGAGACGTGGTTCAGTGCAGCTTTCTGGATTCCTGCAGTTTAGGGGGACGGTTTTGGTTCCTACCTCTCTTTTGAAAACACGAAATCAATCGAGCGTTTACTTCTTCTTGTGTCTCGTTGCTTTTACACCTGTGGTTCACTTAATTTAGTTCCAGACATCAGCTGTGTGTCTGGCCACTTTCCAAAAACCGACATTTACTCCCACTTCATGCAGTGATTGTCCGAGCTCTCGAGCTCTCCTTTTCAGTCTTTTCAACAACTATTTCTGCCACTTTGTGAGTGCAACACGATAAAAGTCTTCCAGGAGAGTCCGTCTAAAGAGAGCACCACTATCAGCCTTCTTCGAAACAGTTACTGCGTCTTCTTGCACACCTCTGTGGCGGCGTTTCAGCCGGCGGTTTGGAGGAGCTATGAACGATTTCGTCATCGGACACTTCGCACAAACAACATCTTTTCCGGCAATCGTTGAACTGCAACTTCACCTCGTCTGTCAAAAGTACTGAGACGCGACGGACAAGGGGTCGAACCAGATACAAGAGAACGAATGTTGTCAGTTCTTCACTGTTTGACTCAAAAGTCGGATTGTTCTGGCTGCAACTCCCCCGTTGGATCTGGTTGTGGACACTCTGGTCAATGCTCGTGATTCCACCAGACAAATTAATAATGAGCATATAAGAATGTACTGTTGCTGGACTTGTGAGGGAATACACTTTGTCTGCAGGCTACAGCACAACAGAGCAGGAAACAAAAATAAACAATTAATAGAGACCAAAAAACAACCATTAAACGACGTAGTCGACGTATTAATAAGCCCATGAAGCACAAATAAAGGAAAAATGACCAAATCAACTAAATCTAGGTTCCTTTAGTGTCAGTGTTAGGCGTGTCCTCGTATAACGGTTCTTATGATGTCTTATCATTTTTTGTATGTTTTCCTACAAAAGTCCAGTTACACGTGTCAATCTCTTTTTACTTCTTTCCTCTCTACTTCCTGTTTCATCCTTCCTCCTCCTCCTCTCGTCCACATTTCACCTCCACCTCATTCTCCCTTCCCTCTCGCCCCCTCCCCCCCTCCCACATCCTCTCATATTGTCCATATTCTTTTGTTCACCTCCTCTTCCTCACCCTTCCTCCTTCTTTTCCCACATTATTTTGCCTCCCCCTTTTCCGCCTCACTCCTCCCACTTTCACCTCCTCCTCGACACAGGATCACATCAAATATTTATGCTGCTGGAACAGGGGCCGATTGCTCAAACACACACATTACTGTCAGCCGTTTTGTAGAGGTGTGTGTGTGTGTGTTTATTATTTATATATTCGGGGGTTTTCGGTCTCGGCGGGGATCGCCAACATGTTTCTCAACATTAGCAGTGAAATTGTTTGGAATTCTCCGGTCGCTGACGACGACAGTTTGACAGCTCTGTCAGGCCCGCGGCGTTTCCGCGACAACACTAACAAACACACACACACACACACACACACACACACACACTGCATACATGCTAGTCGCTCACGAAGACACGCTCTAAAGCAAACACATGAAAACAATGACTGAGAAACACAAACGCCCACTGATAACATGCACGCGCACACACACACACACACACACACACACACCCAGAATGCAACGCACAAAATAAACACTAAACAAGTACACACACACAGTAACTTGACCTGCCATCAAAGCAGAGACAGCAAACTATGAATGAAATTAAGGAAACAAGAGAAAGAAAACAAACACTTCCATCTTTTCCTGTTTCACTTTGATTATTCCTGAAGCTTCAGACTGATTCACTGATGCTGAACACAAAACATGTTTACGCTTTTATACCTTTAATATTCTACCCATAATTCCCTCACTTACCGTAACCCTCAAACTAAGTCGTAATCCTTATAAAGACCTTTGGAGAAGTGAGAAACCAGAGAAAACGTCCTCCACAGATTTCAAAATGTTAAAATTTTCCTAAAATGTCCTGACTCTCCAAAAGTTCCTTAAATTTCCTGGAAAGTCCTCTTCTTACCGAATGTCCACACTTATTGAATATTTCGTCATCTCTTTTCCAAAACTGTCCACAAAATTCCACAATTTCCACATATACAATGACGTCCTCACTGCCCCAAAATGTTGTCACGTCCAGAAACCTCCTCACTTTCCAAACTGTCCACATTTCTTAAAATCAGAATCAGCTTTATTGTCCATGTGTGCGTTCATGGACTTTGAATCCGGTTTTCACTTTGGTCTCAACATACATACACAAGTTTACAAATAAACAAGTTAAAATGTTATTGCCTTCCAAAACTGTCCTCACTTTCTAACATGTCTTCACTTTACTTTTCACGCTTCCATGTGTCTCTTAACTCTTCTACCAGTCTCTTAACTCTTCTACCCGTCTCTCAACTCTTCTACCCGTCTCTCAACGCTTCTATTCATCTCTTAACGCTTCTATTCGTCTCTTAACGCTTCTACCCGTCTCTCAACTCTTCTATCCGTCTCTCAACTCTTCTATCCGTCTCTCAACTCTTCTACCCGTCTCTTAATGCTTCTTAACTCTTCTATCCGTCTCTTAACTCTTCTTAACTCTTCTATCCGTCTCTTAACTCTTCTACCCGTCTCTCAACTCTTCTACCCGTCTCTCAACTCTTCTACCCGTCTCTCAACTCTTCTACCCGTCTCTTAATGCTTCTTAACTCTTCTATCCGTCTCTTAACTCTTCTTAACTCTTCTACCCATCTCTCAACTCTTCTATCCGTCTCTCAACTCTTCTACCCATCTCTCAACTCTTCTATCCGTCTCTCAACTCTTCTATCCGTCTCTCAACTCTTCTATCCGTCTCTCAACTCTTCTACCCGTCTCTTAATGCTTCTTAACTCTTCTATCCGTCTCTTAACTCTTCTTAACTCTTCTATCCGTCTCTTAACTCTTCTACCCGTCTCTCAACTCTTCTACCTGTCTCTCAAATCTTCTACCCGTCTCTTAATGCTTCTTAACTCTTCTATCCGTCTCTTAACTCTTCTTAACTCTTCTATCCGTCTCTTAACTCTTCTATCCATCTCTTAACGCTTCTACCCATCTCTCAACTCTTCTACCCGTCTCTTAATGCTTCTTAACTCTTCTATCCGTCTCTTAACTCTTCTTAACTCTTCTATCCGTCTCTTAACTCTTCTATCCATCTCTTAACGCTTCTACCCATCTCTCAACTCTTCTACCCGTCTCTCAACTCTTCTACCCGTCTCTCAACTCTTCTACCCGTCTCTCAACTCTTCTACCCGTCTCTCAACTCTTCTACCCGTCTCTCAACTCTTCTACCCGTCTCTCAACTCTTCTACCCGTCTCTCAACTCTTCTACCCGTCTCTCAACTCTTCTTAACTCTTCTATCCGTCTCTTAACTCTTCTTAACTCTTCTATCCATCTCTCAACTCTTCTATCCGTCTCTCAACTCTTCTATCCGTCTCTCAACTCTTCTATCCGTCTCTCAACTCTTCTATCCGTCTCTCAACTCTTCTACCCGTCTCTCAACTCTTCTATCCGTCTCTCAACTCTTCTACCCGTCTCTCAACTCTTCTACCCGTCTCTCAACTCTTCTACCCGTCTCTCAACTCTTCTACCCGTCTCTCAACTCTTCTACCCGTCTCTCAACTCTTCTACTCTTCTATCCGTCTCTTAACTCTTCTTAACTCTTCTATCCGTCTCTTAACTCTTCTTAACTCTTCTACCCGTCTCTCAACTTTTCTATCCGTCTCTTAACTCTTCTTAACTCTTCTATCCGTCTCTTAACTCTTCTTAACTCTTCTACCCGTCTCTTAACTCTTCTGCCCGTCTCTTAACTCTTCTGCCCGTCTCTTAACTCTTCTACCCGTCTCTTAACTCTTCTACCCGTCTCTTAACTCTTCTAACCGTCTCTTAACTCTTCTAACCGTCTCTTAACTCTTCTAACCGTCTCTTAACTCTTCTAACCGTCTCTTAACTCTTCTACCCGTCTCTTAACTCTTCTACCCGTCTCTTAACTCTTCTACCCGTCTCTTAACTCTTCTACCCGTCTCTTAACTTTTCTAACCGTCTCTTAACTTTTCTAACCGTCTCTTAACTCTTCTGTCCGTCATATCTCCACCATCTTTTTTTTCTCCTTTTACTACTTGTTCTTCCCAACTCTTCCCTCGTCTCACACCTCCTCATCCTTCCACTGCGAGTGATTCTCACTCAAATAAAAACGAAACGGAGAAGAAGAAAGCAGAGGAAGCGAGCGCTGCTTCCTAGCCCCGAGGCGGCGTTCCTCATTATGCGGCGAGCAGAGCGGCCCTTTACTGACTCAGACAGATGAAGCAGATACAACACTGGCACAGATTGTTTTCTCTTGTTGTTTGTCGTTTCTCCACTCCCTCCTCCTTCCCCTTCCCCTCCCCCGTTTCCGTCTTGTTCTCATACTAATGTTAACTAAACGCTTTGTAAAACAGGATCTCTCGGGGCGTGGAAGACGAGAAAACAGACAAATCGGTGAGGAAGGAGCGACGTGGCGGCACTGCGGGGCTGCGTTCAACACCGGGACAGTTACGGAGCGTTTGAAGTGTCAGGTTTGCTTTCTGTCACGCGGCGCTGACGGAGCGCGTGGGAGTGTTACGGAGAGCCGTTCTGACATTCAGTCACTTGAGGAAACTCGAATTACAGGAATCTATTATTCACTTATAGCTCGTCATAATTCCAGTCAACACTGGATATAATAAAATGTAGGAGGTATCATGTGAAATTGTGCAAATCTAAATATTGGAGAAGGATATTGATACCTACATTATTTGCGGAGACATTTCACAAAGTAAATATGAAGTTATGATGGCTCAAAATGTAATTAAAGTGAGTGTACTGCAGTTGAGCATTGACAATCATACTCAGTTTGAAGTCCAGCTCCAGCTGTGCATGGTATGACGCTGCGCCCAGTGGGGAGTCGGTCAAAAACTAGTTACACTGGGAGGCTCCCAGTTGGACTGTGGACACAATGTGAGGATGGTGTTTGGTGTTTCTCCTTTAAAAGTTAAAGAGTGGTTGACTGAAAATCTGTTTCACTCTCTGCTTTAAAAGTTACAAGTCTGTTGCACCTTTGACCGGATGTGTGTAGTTGGGTGTGGTTGGATGATGTCACGGTGTGCTGACGCAGTGTGGAGTACACTTCCATATCACCGCAGCAAGGCGAGGGGGGTAAGTAAAACCACAGAGGTCAGCAAAAACAATCCACAACATTTATCACAACCATCTTTCCGACGCCTGTCAGAAAAAGCAGCCAAAACTAAGCTTAAAATTGTGATATTTCATCAAAAACATTGTATTCTACATGTCTCATTTAAAATGTCGCCCCAAATAAACATTTTGTTTCAACCAGATTCTGTAAAAAACATTAAATTCTGAACATTAAATTTTTCTTTTTTGATTGACGTACCTGAGCAAAATCTGTGATTTGTGAGGTCTGAATTTATTTAAAGAATGTATTGAAGTAAATTCTTATACTTCCATTGAAGCGTTATTGACGCTGCAGAGCCGTCTCTCATTGTCTGTTATGAATGTTGTCGAATGCAGGTCAAAGTTCACCCATGAACTTTACTTTGCCCATGAGCAACACTTCTAATTGCAGATTCATTAGAATAAAGTGAATTTGCAGCAGAATTTGAAATGCTAAAGTGACCTTTATTCTGTCGGTTGCTATGAAGCACTTTGTGTCTTTGTTTTGAAAAGTGCTACACAAATGATCATAATTATTATCATAATTACTTCAAACTGAATGTATATTTTTTGATAATGACCAGGTTTTAGAGCAGACCTCTTGGTGTGTGGAAAACACATGCAGTCTTCCAGTCAGACTTTACATGGAAGGATTCTCTCTCTCTCTCTGCTGCA
>NC_136649.1:21651744-21654244 GCF_949748355.1 Melanostigma gelatinosum
TCTTCTCTCTCTCTCTCTCTCTCTCTCTCTCTCTCTCTCTCTCTCTCTCTCTCTCTCTCTCTCTCTCTCTCTCTCTCTCTCTCACTCTCTCTCTCTCTCTCCTCTCTCTCTCTCTCTCTCTCTCTCTCTCTCCTCTCTCTCTCTCTCTCTCTCTCTCTCTCTCTCTCTCTCTCTCTGCAACGGCGATAGCAGCTGTAACCACTGTCTCTAATTCATCATCCGCCATACAGCGGAAGGGGGGAAGGAGGGAGAGAAGGGAGTGGGAGAGAGAGAAAGGAAAGGAAGGAGGAAGGGGTAAGGGAAAGTGGGAAATGACAGGGGGGGACAACAGGAAAGAAGAGAGAAGAGGAGAGGAGAGGGGAGTAGGGGAGTCAGAGTCGGGAGACAACAGTAAAGACAAAAATGGAGGAAGATGGCAAAAGACAGATAAGAGAGAAAGGAAGTAAACTGAGAGAAAAGGGAACATTAGAATTGGGACCAAACCATCAGTGAGCAGCTTCACAGCTCCACCTGCTGTCCATTCATTCATTCATTCTAACGGGTTCATCCTGCAGAGACAATGAAACCAAACCATCAGTGAGCAGCTTCACAGCTCCACCTGCTGTCATTCATTCAGTCATTCTAATGGGTTCATCCTGCAGAGACAATGAAACCAAACCATCAGTGAGCAGCTTCACAGCTCCACCTGCTGTCATTCATTCATTCTAATGGGTTCATCCTGCAGAGACACTGAAACCAAACCATCAGTGAGCAGCTTCACATCTCCACCTGCTGTCATTCATTCATTCATTCATTCTAATGGGTTCATCCTGCAGAGACAATGAAACCAAACCATCAGTGAGCAGCTTCACAGCTCCATTTATCAATAAATTTGGATTTCATTCCCCAAAGACATTAAAAAACGCATCAGTCTGGATCTTTTTTGATGTATAGAAAATTTGTAAAAAAAAACTTTTAAAAAGAATTAATAGAATGATGCAATTTATTGATCTGGTAGTTATTTTTTCTTCTAGAATTCTTAATGTTATATTTAACTTAATTACTAATCAATGAAAATAAATGATTCAAATGTAATACAAGTGGTTATGTATTGAGGTCTTTATCTGCTTTTTAAAACCAGTTTCTTTTCTCTCTCTCCCCCAATTCAATTTATTTTGGCTTAAATTCAGAATTGAGGTATTTTGCGTGAGATCAGTAAATAATTCAGTCTGACCTTCATTTTCTTTACAACTGAACCAAAACCAGAAATCTCAACTGAGCTGAACTCACAGCAGAAAAACAAAAAACATGTAACATCCAATTATTTCCAAACTCATCCCACACACCGCTACACTGGACGCGCGCGCACACGGGCACACACACACACACACACACATGTAAATCAGATAATATATGAATAACCAATTACTGTCCAATACATTCGAAGTAAATTACTGAAACATTACACTGCAGCCACAGAGGACTGAAAAACACAAACACAAACAAAACAAGTGTTTTCCTTCACAAGAGCGCGCGTGTGTGTGTTTTCTCGCTGTGTATGTAAAGCACTTATATTTCTTTAATTTAAATCACAGAAGACAGCGCAGTGCTGCCAAAACTGCAATTTATGCTCAATCAAAACAATGGATTGTTCTGTGTGTGTGTGTGTGTGTGTGTGTGGACACACCACATCCTTCATGTAAGTGACTGTGACGACACCAAGAAACTCTGGAGAACACAACATACTGCAGACTCAGAGTGAACAATTTAAGCTTCAGTTTTCATTTGCATACACACGACTTTGTGCATGTTTTCATTGAGTGTGTGTGTGCGTGCGTGTGTATGTGTGTGTGTGTGTGTGTGCGTGCTCTGAGTGTGAGTGATAACCGCGGAGGGAGGCTCCTCGAAGTTGGGGATGAAACACCGACAGGCAGCGTGACCAAAAGACGGCGCTCGCCGAGCCGAGTCTGGCCACACCAGATTACTGCTGTTAACACACACACTCTGTGTGCATGATTACATTCTGTGTGTGTGTGTGTGTGTGTGTGTGTGTGTGTCACATGTTATTGTGTCTCGCTCTTGTTTTGCTCTTCTTCTGTTGGTGTCTATATGTATTGATGCTGTTTTGAGGGTTCAGAGAACACTCTTGTGATTGAGGGCGTCTGACGTGGATGAATGGATGAATCTTTGTTCACACATGAACAGTTCTACCTGTTCACACCTGAAGGACAACCGCAGTACTTTACATGATCACACCAACTGATGCTGTTTTATGTGACAAACATCATTTCTCCTACGAGGAACTTTAATTTAGTGTTGATTCTGTTGGTCCCTGTGGACTAAAGTGGTCTCTGCTGGAGGATCTGGGTCTGTCCACGGTGGACCGGTCTCTGCTGGAGGATCTGGGTCTGTCCACGGTGGACCGGTCTCTGCTGGAGGATCTGGGTCTGTCCACGGTGGACCGGTCTCTGCTGGAGGATCTGGGTGTGTCCGCGGTGGACCGGTCTCTGCTGGAGGATCT
>NC_136649.1:21659244-21684244 GCF_949748355.1 Melanostigma gelatinosum
TATTCTGAATGGATCATCTTCAGGTTGCTCTTTTGAATCCACATTTGACGGCAATTTCTTTAGACATCAGTGTGTGTGTGTGTGTGAGTGTGTGTGTGTGTGAGTGTGTGTGTGTGTCTTGTCCGCAGGCTGGTTGTGTTGTCCAGATGTTTCTGAAGTTTTCATTTCCAGCTAAAATCAACTAAACAAACCTCCAGCTCACCTCCTCTCCTTTTTCTGACCTTCTATACCCTCCTCCTCCTCCTCCTCCTCCTCCTCCTCCTCCTGCTCCTCCTCCTCCTCCTCCTGCTCCTCCTGCTCCTCCTCCTCTTGCTCTTCCTCCTCCTCCTCCTCCTCCTCCTCCTCCTCCTACTCTTGCTCCTCCTGCTCTTGCTCCTCCTCCCTCTCCTCCATCTATCTCCTCCTCCATTTCATTCTGCAGCAGTTGAGGAGGAATTTATAAAGAACGTATCATCAGAAACAGCTGTAGAGCCAACGTTGTTTCTCTCTGTTTATCTTCGAAAGAAACATTTGGGTATTTTTCATCCTGGATCTTATTCTAATAACAAATGAATAAATAATGAAAGTAATTATAATTAAATATAATAAATATAATAACAAACACGCTGTCTGGATTAGCTACTGAAGTTAAGTGCAGAGGGAGCTGCTTAAGACTTAAAGTCATTGTTGTGCAGCTGACTGTGAAAGAAAATCCTTCACCTTGGAAAGAGTTAAAAGTCCTAATATGGTCACTTCCTGTTCACTGGTTGCAAATAAACAAGATGGCGACGGCCGAAACGTTGAACTCAAGGCTTCAAAACCAATGAGTGAGTCCACTTCTTATAAACGGTCTATGCTCACAGTTCACACAAAGACAGAGTGAGTAAACTCCTCCAAACAACAATACAAATCAAACGAATGAGAAATGTTTCAATATGTCTTGATGCTGCAAACATTTGGTATCCACCTGCCACGGTGTCAAAGGTCGTATGTTGTTCACTGAAGATGTTGATTTGGCTCCACTGATCCACCTCCCTCTAAAACTCCCACAATCCCCCTGTGATCCCGTCTCACCTCCAGGCCCAGCTCTCTCCTGTCTGTCTGCGACCTCATCGCTCAGTCGCTCTCATCAGGATCAGATTTTTTTTTTTAATGTTGGTTAATTATTTCCTAATTAGCGTGCGTGTTAATTAGAATAGTGGCTAATGTTCATTAGCTGTATTAATGGGAGCTGCTGTAACACCTGCCCCCAGCGCCGGGCCAGACATCTTCATCTCAAACCATCGTCAGCTTCCTGACGCGGATTGTTGATGGAAACCGTAAGAAAAAACATCTTCTCCTCGTTATGGATTAGAGATTTGATATTAAAGGGTGGAGTTTTTGTTGGAAACAATGTCAAATTTATCTGCAAATATAAAGACATGACATTGGATTTCAGTTCAGTTCTGTCTGTCTTTTGAAGTTCTGACTCTTCATTTCGATAAATTAGCTTTCAGGCTCTGAAACCATTTAAAGAATTGTTTGTCTTCATTTTGAAGCTTTAATTCATTGCACGTATTCAAATGTTTTACATACAGGAGACGATGTCGTCGTCGTGACATCACTCGTTGGTTTTGTGGACGTTTTTAAACCTCGAGTTCGGCGTTTCGGCCTTCGCCATCTTGTTTTTTTTGCAACCAGTGAACAGGAAGTGACCATATCTGGACTGAGGAGGAGTGACGTAGAGACGCCGTATACGTCTCTGGTAGAGACCTGTCAATCACCGTGTAGCCCCGCCCCAAAGCATCCCCTGCTTTATGGTCTGTTTGACTCTAAATGGACCATAATGTACTAAATGAACATCATGCTGTATTGAAGAAGACTTGAAACGAGAGATTGAGACATAAACTCATGTTTACAATGTTTACTGAGGGAATAAATCAAGAGAGAAGTAGAGTCATTTTCTCATAGACTTCTATACAACCAGAGGAGTCGCCCCCTGGTGGACACTAGAGAGAATGCAGGTAAATGTTGTGGAGTTCAAGTTCAAGTTCAAAGTTCAAAGTTCACTTTATTGTCAAAGTTTCCACATGTGTTATGCATACAGAAAATTCGAAATGCCGTTTCTCGCAGTCCCACAGTGTAATATAGACATGAACATATAACATATAATAGAATAAAATAGAATAAAGTTAAGAACATAAGGGCCTAGATAAAGGATTAAACAAGTAGCAGCAGAGAATAAAAAGTGACTGGTGCTGATAAAAAGTGACTGGTGCTGATAAAGTGACTGGTGCTGGATGAGGGAAGGGGTGTGAGGGGGAGTAGATGTCCTGGTATGTTCCATTTGAGGCAGTGGGGAAAGGTGGGTGAGGGGGAGGGTAGAGAGGTCAGGGGAGAGATGGCAGGGGGGGAGAGAGGGGGAGCGAGAGGAGAGAGGGAGGGAGAGAGTTCAGCATCCTGACCGCCTGGTGGAAGAAGCTGTTCCTCAGCCGGGTAGAGCTCGAACGGAGACTGCGGAACCTTCTCCCTGAAGGCAGGAGGCTGAAGAGGCTGTTGGAGGGGTGGGTGGGGTCACCCGCAATGCCGAGTGCTTTGCGGGTGAGGCGGGTGTTGTAAATGTCCTGTAGTGTAGGGAGTGAGACTCCGATGATCCTCTGGGCAGAGTTCACAATGCGCTGCAGGCTCTTGCGGTTGGAGGCGGTGCAGCTTCCGAACCACAGCGTGATGCAGCTGCTGAGGATGCTCTCAGTGGCGCCTCGGTAGAATGAGAGCATGATGGGGGGGGGGGGGCTCCTGCTCGCTTGAGCTTCCTGATGAAGTACAGGCGTTGCTGGGCCTTCTTTGCCAGTGCAGTGGTGTTGCTGTTCCAGGTGAGGTCATCTGTGATTGTCACACCCAGGAATTTGGTGCTGCTCACCTGCTCCACAGCAGCACCATTGATGGTCAGAGGGAGGGGGGGTTGGGAGTGGGTTCTCCTGAAGTCAACAACAATCTCCTTTGTTTTCCCCACATTGAGGAAGAGATTGTTATTTTGGCACCAACGGACCAGCTGGTTCACTTCCTTCCTGTAGTTAGTCTCATCGTTGTGGCTGATGAGACCTACCACGGTAGTGTCGTCAGCGAACTTCACGATGTGGTTGGAGCTGTAGTTGGGTTTACAGTCATGGGTCAGCAGGGTGAAGAGAAGGGGGCTGAGCACACAACCTTGGGGGGCCCCCGTACTCAGTGTTAGTGTGTTCGAAGTGTTGTTGTTGACCCGAACAGCTTGTGGTCTCTCTGTGAGGAAGTCCAACAACCAGTTGCAGAGAGAGGGGCTGAGGCCCAGGTCTGTAAGTTTACACACAAGCTGCTGGGGGATGATTGTATTGAATGCTGAGCTGAAATCTATGAACAGCATTCTGACGTAGGAGTTCTTAGTGTCCAGGTGTGTGAGGGCTGGGTGTAGAGCGGAGGAGATTGCATCCTCTGTGGACCGTTTAGTTCGGTAAGCAAACTGTAACGGGTCCAGGGAGGGAGGAAGGGTGGATTTGATCTGCTTCATGACCAGCCTTTCGAAACACTTCATGATGGTAGAAGTCAATGCGACGGGGCGGTAGTCGTTGAAGCAGGCTGGAGATGACTTCTTCGGCACAGGAATGATGGTGGTTTCCTTGAAGCACGTGGGAACAACAGCCTGGGTCAGGGAGGTGTTAAAGATGTCGGTGAGGACATCCGTGAGCTCCTCTGCGCAGTCCCTCAGCACACGACCAGGAATGTTGTCAGGTCCCGCAGCCTTGCGGGTATTAATCCTCAGCAGTGTGCTCCTCACACTGGCTGGGGACAGGCACAGAGCCTGGTCGTCGGTGGGGGGGGTGGTTTTCTGCGCAGGTGTGTTGTTCTGTGCTTCGAAGCGTGCAAAGAAGCCATTGAGGTTGTTAAGCAGGGAGGTGTGACTGTCACAGGTCTGTGGCGGTAGTTTGTAGTCCGTTATGGTCCTAATGCCCTGCCACAGGCTCCGTGAGTCCCTGCTGTCTTTGAAATGTCCTGTGATTTTCCTGGTGTACAGTCGTTTAGCTTTCCTGATGCCACGGCACAGGTCAGCCCTGGCTGCTCCCAGCCCAGCTGGGTCTCCAGCTCTGAAGGCGGTGTCGCGAGCCTTGAGCAGTGTGCGGACCTCCCCTGTCAGCCATGGCTTCTGGTTGGCTCGGATGGTGATGGCTCTGGTGGTAGTTACATCATCAATGCACTTGGTGATGTAACCTGTGACTGTCTCTGTGTATTCTTGAATGTTAATGTGATGGTTGTAGGTGGCTGCCTGCTTGAACATGTCCCAGTCTGTAGTACCAAAGCAGTCCTGAAGTGCAGCAGTACTGTCCTCTGGCCACACCCGTACCTGTTTTGAAACCGGTTTGGTAACCTTTACCCTTGCTCTGTAGGCCGGTTTCAGCAAGACAGTGAGGTGGTCGGAGAGGCCAATGTGGGGGAGGGGGGACGCCTTGTACGCTCCCTTGATCGATGTGTAGACTAGGTCTAATTTGTTGTTTTCCCTGGTTGGAAAATCAACATGCTGGTATATTTTAGGCAGAACAGTTTTTAGGTTAGCATGGTTGAAGTCTCCAGCAACGATGAGAATGCCGTCTGGGTGTGCTGTCTGTTGCTCACTGATGGCTCTGTAAAGTTCACTGAGTGCCTCCTCTCTGTCCTTGTTGTTGGGGCTCGGAGGTATATAAACAGCCACCAGTAGAATGGCTGAAAACTCCCTCGGCAGGTAAAAAGGACGGCACTTTAAAACCATAAACTCCACCAGCGGGGAACAGTGTTGGTTAACAACAATAGCGTCTCGACACCAAGCATCACTGATGTAAACACACACACCGCCGCCGCGGGACTTTCCCACGCTAACTATGTCTCTGTCTGCTCGGTAGCATGTTAGCTTGTCCAGTTGAATAGCGGAGTCCGGGATGTTGTGGTGGAGCCATGTTTCCGTGAACACGTAAACACAGCAGTCCCTCACCTCACGCTTGGTTCTGAGTAGCCGTATATTGTCCATCTTGTTGTCCAGTGAACGGACATTTGCCATGAGTAATGTTGGAATTGCCGGCTTGTGTGGGCTAGCCGCTAGCCTAGCCCGGATACCTCCACGCTTTCCCCGCTTTTGCTTCCTTTCGCACCGCTTGCGCGGTCTCCTTACCGGGTGGGGGTTGACACAATGGGGGGAGCAGAGAAGTCCCAGGCTGCTAAGATCCACGGAGAGTTTGGCTTCCAAGTTGAAGAAAGTTGTACTTTTTCCAAGAAGAAACTCACGGCTGTATTGTTGTGTTTTGCGATATAAGTCCGTCGGGCATGACGAACACAGCGGCAGACTAGACAAACTAGACGAAAAAGACGAAAAAGACGAAAACACTGTTCTTCCGGGACCGCGAGGGGCCGCTGCGACTGCTCGCGCCGCCAACATGATCTCTGGAGCAGTAGAAGACTTCAGAAACCTTGTCGTGCTCAAAGGCACTTTGGCAGTCACCGTTTCTCCTTCTATTCTTGTTTTTTTTAAAACAAACGCTGGTTGATTTTTATACTCAGGGATTCAGCAGCATTTTAGCATCTTAAACACACACACAGACACACACACACGCACACACAGCTCGCCGACACGTCAGATAAAATTAGCTGATCTCCCAGCATGCTCTAGTGATGCAGACCTAAAACACTATTAAGAAAAGAAACGACAACCGACCCAAAGAAAGTGATGATCACCTGAAAAATCAATAACATCTCTTCAGTCCCTGCTCACACACACACACACACACACACACACACTCACACACTCACTCACTCACTCACTCGCACACACACACACACAGAACAATAGAGTGTATCGGTTAATGACACAGCAGCATGCAGGAGGAAACGTCTCTGATTGGCTCAGAGATGCTGAATGACAGACAAGGTCAGGCTCACTTCAACGTCTTCTCGTTTCTCCTCACAAACGAAACGATGAGAAATATATAATAATCAGATTTAGGGTCTCATTGACGTTGTTTCAGTGATAAATAACTTGAACCGGTCCAGCAGGTAAGATTACATTTCTCTATATCTCTTTACTTTCTGACCCTGCTGCTCGTGTGTGTGTGTGTAGGTGTGTGTGTGTGTGTGTGTGTGTGTGTGTGTGTGTGTGTGTGTGTGTGTGTGCGTGTGCACGTGTTATGGGTTACGACAAGTGAAAACACATTTGAGATGAGTTTGGAAGCAGATATACATTTAAAGAAGTTAAATTAAATGAGAACAATGTTACACTGTTTGGACATCTGGCAAGATTTAAAGAGACTTTTTTTTTTTAACCAGGACAACGTTTAAAAAGTTACGACATTTTAAGAAATGAAACGCATTTACAGGAAAAAATAGGACATTTTAAAGAAAACGTCTTTTCCCGTTTGTTTACAGGTGAAAAGTCTACGTCAGGGTCACGCTTTGAGGTTTGGGTTCAGGTTAAAGTCAAATACAGGATGTTCATGAGAGTCCTCATGAGCTGGTAGGAACACGTGAAATTATAAAACATAATAGAAAACATTACAATCCATCGTCAGCAGAATTCACGGAGGTAAACATTCTGCCGATTCCTCCTGCAGCAGGTAGACCGACCTTGTGTTTCATTTACTGATAATTACATGGTTTTTCCCCACAGAGGCTTTAATTAAAATGTTAGAAATATTGATTGCCTCTATCACCTCCATCCCTCCATCCCTCCCTCCTCCATCTCGCCTCCACCAAACAGAGACAAGGGAAAGAGAGATAGAAGACATGGAAAAACTAGAATATTAAATAAAGAACAACAATAAATATTCTGTAAAATATGTTTTATTTTACTTCTCAGAGCCTGTTTTATCATCACACTCGGTACTGAACACAGAAAGTTAGCGTCTGTATGTGTATTTCAGATGATTTCATTGTTAAGCTGTGAAATATGAAATATGATGGATTAAAAGAGACCTGGAACCATTGAGGAGAAATCATTCATAAATTGGAAAACATTTGAGTTTGTTGGCACTTCCAATACTAACTTAGTTTAGTCGTATGCTGAATGCTAGCAGCTAACAGTTGAGCTGCTAACACCACAGTTGCACTAATTTCACTTCATTAATAAATCAAATGCCTTCATGTAACTTGAACCAAATCAACTCTGCAGCTCTATGGAGCGTTTTATCCTCTTTTTTCTATCTTTTCTCATAATTTTTTATGTATTTTCCAATGAAATTCCAGCAACGCGAGTCAATTTCCGCTCGTTAGACGCAATCTTTTCAAAAGAAACTTCAAAAGAAACAACTTAAGTTTGGTAAAGAGGTCGTGGTTTGAGTGAAAAATAACGACAGAAGAGAAATAAATCATCATGTTTCTTCTCGTTTCGCATCGTGAACAAACAGCTGGTGAAAGATGTGTCGGTCTACGAACAAATTGATTTCGTAGGATATCTACAAATTACGGTGCATTATTTGTCATCGGTTTATCTACGCATGCTGGATGAGACCCGGCTGGACAGTTGGACACTAACTGGTGAATATTGGGGAGATGTTCAGCCCCAAAGAGCAAAATAGAGATAAAATAATACAGCTTTAACGAACTCACTTCAGGAAACAATCTGCCACACGTGTGTTACGTCAAACCACTTCAGCTGCTGCAGTTAAGAGCAACAAGTCGTTTAACATTCAGAGATCCAATCAGGAATGAACGGACGGCGTGAAGACGACGGTACGAATGGACGTTCATCATTAAGAATGTTAGCAGTAAACCACAGAACAGAGTCAAAGAATCCACTGTTCATGAATCAGCAACTTGATAATTAATTACATCTGTGAGTCATTATCACAAGTGCATTGTGGGACTGGAAATGCTGTGGTCTTGTATACAAGCGGAGAGGAAGAAATGGAGAAACGGGGAGAATTAAAGGAACGATCAGCCGAGCTCACGGACCCGCTGACTTCATTTCCGAAGCAGAAAGACTTCGCTCAGTTTTTTTCTTTTTCTTTTATGATGTTTGATTAATTATTTTGGTGCCAATCCATTTCTGCCTCCCTCAATATTTAATTAAAATATCATTTTAAAAACATAATTAAGTTTTTAATCCGACTGCGAATGAGTCTCGAGCAAAGCAAAGAAGACTCTCTCCTCTGTCTCATCCGATCGGCAAAATGGAAGCTGCCTGCGGGCTCACACACACACACACACACACACACACACACACACACACACACACACACACACACACACACACACACACACACACACACACACACACACACACACACACACACACACACACACACACACACAGGTAAGCAGCACACCTTTTGGTTTCTAGCAATGTAAAATGTTGTGATTTCTTCGATAGTGTGTGTAAACTTCCTGACATGGGCTGTACTCTGTGAGTGTGTGAGTGTGAGAGTGTGTGTGTGTGTGTGTGTGTGTGTGTAAACACCCAGCATGCAGCCCGGCGGCTGCTGATGGCCGAGCTAATTATGCATGAAATCAAATGTGATTTAAAAAACAACTTCACAAGAATCTCTCTCTTTATGCTACAGCACACACACACACACACACACACACACACACACACACACACACACACACTCACACACACACTCACACACAGACACACTCAGCAGGAGAGAGAGGCAGATGATGGTGATGATTGAGTGTGTGTTTGTTGTGCAGATCTAGTTGTGTGTGTGTGTGTGTGTGTGTGTGTGTGTGTGTGTGTGTGTGTGTGTGTGTGTGTGTGTGTGTGTGTGTGTGTGTAGGAGACACAGAGGGAAGCCCAACAACAGAAGATGCACAGATTGGTATTTGCTCTTTGCTTTAATAGAAAGGGTGAAGTTGTGCTGCTCTGGATTTTATTTCATGTTTCCTAAAATACTGGAACACAACGTGCAGGATGACAATGCTGAGCTGCAGTTTGGGTCGGATGCTCACTGATTGGCTGCTGTGACGCACAATCATTAATGTGATTGTAGTTTATATGGTGAATAATATCACTGATCGACTTTTAGGAAGTGGTCAAGAGGTCACTTATCATTTTACATATAATCTTAAAAATGAGTTTATTGACTTCTTTTAGTTTGTTTACTTGATCTTAGCTGACATGCATCATTTTTGGTCCAGTTTATGTCTTTGGTTGAACTTTTATTTTTATTGTCTTGTGTTCAGCACTTTGTAAATCATTTTTTTAAAAGTTCTTTACAAACTAATATTACAAATAAGTACACATTTTAAGGTACATGTATATTTTTATCCCACTACTGTTCTGGAGAAATATTATATTTTCATACGATTGTTGTAAATAAAAGCAATATTATGTTGATGTTTACCTACTGTTTAAGGAGGCATTCTGAATAATACTGAATGTACTTCTGATAATAGAGTACTCTCTCCTGATTATATAACTTGTACTTAAAGTTTAGTTTGTAGGATCTGCAGATTACAACTGAAACTTCTCCGGTGTGTCAATATGAGAACTAAACACGAGAATGTCTCTGGAGCCGGTTTGATTTTGTCCCTTCTGGGCTCCTGTAGAAACATGGCGGACTCCGTGAAGAAGACCTGCTCTGGGTGTGGAGATAAACGTCTCTTTCTTTGGTAACAAAAACACTTCACGATTGTTGTTTTCAGGTGATTACGTTCAAGAAATCCCCCCCCATCGCTAATAGTTGCTTTGTTGTGCCTGTAACCACACCCATCAGTGATGTCACAGGGTCCTGCAGCACACCTGTGCATCACTGCAGCGAGGTGAGACAGTGAACCACTCGAGGTCAGCGGAAACTAGGTTTTAAGTAGGTCTAAAAAACAGTGTATAATAATATATAATGTAGCCTTATCAAAGGCGACACAAAGCGAGTAAATAAATAAATAACTACCTGCACGCTCGGCTGCTTCACATCATTAAAAATGCAGTGGGCTCCTCCAGAATCAAATTACCTTGAGCCGATTCAAAGGCCTCTCATATCCATCACCGAGCACCGTGTGGTCTCCAAAACAAGCAAATTAGATGTGGCGTTCATTTACGTGGTGGGTGGTGGAGGGGAATTAAGATTTTGGGGGTAAATAACACGTAATTAAGGTCCATTCGGACCAATTATCAGTCTTCAGATGTAATTTGACGGCGAGCGTCTGGGACAGAGATGAACGTGTGACGTGACGGAGAGAGGAGAGCGAGTTCATCGCCCTCCAGTTTATTTGTTCTACTTCTCGATACAAATTCACCTCCTTTTACTCCTCCTCCTCTTCCTCCTCCCCCTCCCCTCCCCCCGCCCCCTCTACCTCCTCCTCCTGCCTGGACTTTCTGCTCTGTCCAAGGACACCATTCCAGTTATTTTCAATATCACAGACGAACATAAATCACAAGTAACGTGTGAAACGGCGTCTGCAATCCTCAACCTCCACTGACTGATACACAGAGAGGAAAGGATGCAGGGAGAGGAGACAAGGGGGAGGAAAGGATGGAGGGAGAGGAGACAAGGGGAGGAAAGGATGCAGGGAGAGGAGACAAGGGGGAGGAAAGGATGGAGGGAGAGGAGACAAGGGGAGGAAAGGATGCAGGGAGAGGAGACAAGGGGGAGGAAAGGATGGAGGGAGAGGAGACAAGGGGAGGAAAGGATGCAGGGAGAGGAGACAAGGGGGAGGAAAGGATGGAGGAAAGGATGGAGGGAGAGGAGACAAGAGGGAGGAAAGGATGGAGGGAGAGGAGACATGGGGGAGGAAAGGATGGAGGGAGAGGAGACAAGAGGGAGGAAAGGATGGAGGGAGAGGAGACATGGGGGAGGAAAGGATGGAGGGAGAGGAGACAAGAGGGAGGAAAGGATGGAGGGAGAGGAGACATGGGGGAGGAAAGGATGGAGGGAGAGGAGACAAGAGGGAGGAAAGGATGGAGGGAGAGGAGACAAGAGGGAGGAAAGGATGGCGGGAGAGGAGACAAGGGGGAGGAAAGGATGGAGGAAAGGATGGAGGGAGAGGAGACAAGAGGGAGGAAAGGATGGAGGAAAGGATGGAGGGAGAGGAGATAGGAGGGAGGTATGGAGGGAGGGAGAGGAGACAAGAGGGAGGAAAGGATGGAGGCAAGGATGAAGGAAAAGGACACAAGAGGGAGGTAAAGATGGGGTGAAATCAACCACATTCAGAAAGTAATCCACTGATTTTAGTAAAATACTCAACGAATAAAGAAGTTGACGAGTTAGTTCACTTAAATAGAAGAAATGATCTGATTGGTAGATTATCTTTGACATGAGGCGGATGGAGAGAAGAGGTAAAGGACGGAGACGAAGATAAAGAAAGAGATGAAGGAGGAGAGAACAAAGACGTGATGATGATGATGATGATGGAAAACATGTAAAAAGAGAAATGAAAGGAAAACAAAGAAAGGAATAATAAAAGGAGAGAGAGAAGCGCCTCTGGCCTCAGTGTTGTGACAGAAATGCTTTACGGCTGTTGGCATCTGCCACGACGTGCCACCATCGGCCCCGAGGGTCTTCTTCACCGCATTATTGTGGTTGCCACAGCGACAACGAAAACAACATCAGCTCCGGGGGGAATTATGTACAAAAATAAATGAAGGGGGGGGGGGGGGGGAGATCGCTCAAAGACCTGCTTTTTAAGGCTTTAACAATGCTAAAGTCTCCCCTGCAGGCTTTTATTTTGAAAGGTCAGAGCAGAAGGAGATCTGGTCCGCGCTGCCTTTGTCAAGGTTGAAAGGATTAATAAAGTTTGCCCGTCTTTGTTCAGGCTACAGAGCCTCAGAGTTCATATTAAAATAAATATCATCAACCTGTTCCGTACGACGTGATTGGTTGATGCTTTTATTCAAAGATGTAAAATCAACCTCATTGTTACAGATTACTAATGTTTCCGTTCTTTAGTGAGGAGAAAAACAGCTTGAAATAATACATTGTCACGAAAAAGGAACTCAATTAAATACATTTTGAATGATGGTCCATTTAGAGTCAAATAGACCATAGAGCAGGGTATGCTTTAGGGCGGGGCTACACGGTGATTGACAGGTCTCGTATACGATTGTGACCAACATGAGTTAAACACCCAGAGAGCAGAGAGGCAGCAGAGTCGACCAAGGGCTCTGTTTAATATTTAATATTTAATACGCTCAGCTAATCATGCTCAGACCTGGTGTGTGTGTGTGTGTGTGTGTGTGTGTGTGTGTGTGTGTGTGTGTGTGGTGTGTGTGAGAGAGAGAGAGAGAGAGAAAGTGAGTGTTGTCTCTCTGTCTTTTTTTGGTTTGTCTGCAGGTTATTTAATGATTTTTTTTTTTACATACAAGTGATTCATCATAATATTTCCAAGACAATCTTCTGTTATTCTTCGCCTCCTTCCCTCTCCGTCCCAAACACACGCACTTTCTCTTTCAGTGTCTCTCTGCAGTAGCATCATCTAACTCCTCGGTCAAAGCAGAATAATTGTCAATGAATATTTAACAAGGTTTCAGATGAAGGGATAGACATCATCCTCAAACACACACACACACACTCACACACACACACACACACACACACACACACACTCACACACACTCACGTTCTCTGTGAGCAGAGGTTAGCGATACGCCGTGGTCAGCGGTGCGTACAGCAGCCAGTGGATTAGCGGAGAGGAGATGATGAAGTGCAGAATAAATACGAAATAAACACCCTCTGCTTTCACTCCACAGACTGTAACGCACCGCTCGTCGGCCATTTTGTTTCCTTCTCGACCCCCACCCCTTACACACACACACACACACACACACACACACCTCCACCTGTATTTTTCCGGAGGAGGGCATGAACTCGTAATCAGCCACCCCGCGGCATTTGTAATTTTTTAATCCGGTGTCGACGTGTCAGCGTGAGGAAAGTTTTTGAAATATTCAGAATGGGTTTTCGAAGAGGTTGCTGGTTTCACCGCTGCATCAGCAGCAACCAGGTCCTGCTGAAGTGCCCCTGAGCAAGAGACCAAGGGTGAGAGGAAAAGAGGAGCGTCCTGAGACTTTCACCGACGGCTTCATGAACTCAGTGAGACGCTTCAGAGTAAAGACAACTACAAACACGTAGATCTGTGATGAACAGACAAACACACATACACAAATCAAAGGTTTTGTATTTTGTACAAAGTATGAATCAATGAAAACTACAGATTTCAGTTTTTTTGTCAAAAGTTCCTTTTTGAGGTGTTCTGTACTTTAATGAACAAATGCTGGTGTTCTACAAGAACGTATTCTGGATTTATGAGATATCATCACCGGGCCGAGTATTTCAAGTATAAAATGGAGAAATCAAATCAAATAACTTTTTTTCAGAAAGATAAAACATACAGATCTTCAACAATCTAATATTTTATATCAAAGTATCTGAATTATCGGTCAAACTTTAATAGATTCAAGGTCCATCGCCAAGATCTCTCTCTCTCCCCCCCTCTCCCTCATGTATCCCCCCCCCCTCTGTCCCTCTCTCTCTGAGTCTCCCTCTCCCCCCCTCTCCCTCATGTATCCCCCCCCTCTGTCCCTCTCTCTCTGAGTCTCCCCCCCTCTCCCTCTCCCTCATGTATCCCCCCCCTCCCTCTCTCATTGTAATCAGCAGCCCTTACAGCCAATCTGCTGGCCATAAAGCTGTCTCCAGCCTGATGATGTACGGCTCACAGAATTACCTTATCTGCTTCTGATTTACTGTGCCTCACAGGTAGAGAGACAAAACAGCCTCCACACCTCCGTCACATCCATCTCTCCGTCCCTCACACATCCTACACGTCCCCCCTTTTTCCTCAACCTTGCTTTTATCACTCTTCTATCAAACCCCCCAGCCTCCCTCTGCTCTTTTGTTCTCATATCTCCCGTTATCTCCTCCTCCTTTCGCTCCATATCTTCATTTCTCTTTCACGAATAAACTTTATTCTGTCCATCTCTTCTCATCCTCTGTCCTCGTCCTCTTGTTGTTCTCTCCCTTTAAAACCTCCCTCCATCTTTTATCCCTCTCTCCCTCAGTTTCCCTCTTGATGAAGATCTTCCTTCATCTTCACCTCCTTCATATTTGTACCCCTCTAATCCTCGTCTATATTCTCCTTTTTCTGTTTCTTTCCCTCCTTCCTCTCTCTCTTCTTTCTCTTTTAGCACTTCAATCAATTCTGCCATTTTTTACTCTTTTCCCAATTTCTTTTGTCCCATTTTCCTTTTCATCCATCCCTCTCCTTTTTCATTCTCTGACGTCCATCTCTCGTTCCATCTCGTGCCCTTTTCTTTTCCTTTGTCATCCTTCTTGTCTTCCTTCTATCTCCCTGTTTGTCCTCTCCTCTGTCCACCCATCCTCTCCTCATCCTTCCTTTCATTCATCCCTCAACAATCCCTTCCTCCTCCTCCTCCTCCTCCTGCTGCTTCCTCACATTCCTCCCTCTCACTGCTCTCCTCTCCATCTTTACCCTCTCCTCCCTCCACTCTCAACTCCTCATAGTGGAAGGAAGCGAGGAGAGAAGGAAGGAAGGTGTCACTCATGACTAGCAGAAGTAACGGCATCAGATTCTGTGAAACACACGCAGACACATCTCAGACAAAAAGCTTCAACACAAGAAACGACCAGAACAATCAAGGTAGAATATAAGAACAAAACACACACACACACACACACACACACACACACACACACACAACTCAGCATCAGATGCTGGTAATTACAGCCTACAGTGGTCCTTTTTTATCTTTTTATTTAAGATGGATAATCTTTGATCAGAAACAGAGAGAGAGGGTGTGTGTGTGTGTGTGTGTGTGTGTGTGTGTGTGTGTGTGTGTGTGTGTGTGTGTGTGTGTGTGTGTGTGTGTGTGTGTGTGCCTTCATGTCCGACTACAAATGAGTGAAATTATATCAAAATGTGGTTTTGATTGTGTGGCTTTGTGGAGCAGCGAGGGGGAGGAGGGGATGTAATTAAGTCACCACTGTGTGTGTGTGTGTGTGTGTGTGTGTGTGTGTGTGTAGGTGTGTGTGTCCATCTGCACACGTGTGTTTGTGTTCTTATGTGTTTATTCTCATTGTCCTTGCGTAGATTCATTCATTTGTATTCATGTGTAAGTCCATATGTCCATGGAAGTGTGTACGCGTGTGTGTGTGTGTGTGTGTGTGCGTGTGTGTGCGTGCGTGTGTGTGTGCGTGTGCACGTTTGAACATGTGTCAGTTGTTGAATTCCTTCAGCAGCCTTCCTTAATGAAAAATAAATAGTGTCCACTGTTTCAGAACGCCCTTTCAATCAGCCGGAGACAGAAAGAAACAGATAATAATCTTCTCATCAGAGACGTCGTCCTCCTTCAAACCTCAAAGCAAACCACATTCTCATGCTCTTATTTTGAAATCCTCTCTGCCTCGGCAACGTTTCTCAACAAAGGCGTCACAAAATGTCCCAAAATAAGCATTCACTTCTGTGAAAGTCAGATACTGAGGAGGACGAAATATAAATAAAGTTGTTCCTTTTGCATCATGTTTCAGTTCATGTTGATGTTCAGGAGAAAATAAAGTGAGAGAGTAAACTATTAGAGCTGAAGGCCGCGGCCGAGTCCTTCATTACTGGTTCATTCTGGTTTACAAGAAAAAAGCTTAGTTGGCTGTTTTTATTTTACGAAGTCAAATAATGTGAAAAATACAAGAAGAAGTGGTAAAAATATGTTACATTTCACACGTTAGTAGGAAGATGTGGAGGAGAGAAATAAAGAAATAGATATCGAGCCACAATCAAATAAAAGATAATAAAATCTAATTCGGGAAATTGAATAAAATCAGATTTGGGTTGTTCACATTGTTTTTCTCTCTGATTCATTCCTGACTTTTTGTTTTAAAGCTCACAATAATCTTGTTATTGTGAGCTTGTTTTCTTCTATTAAGAGATGAACTCTGACGTCTATATTGAGTGTTTGTCAAGTCACTGATGTAAAAAAGCTGGAGGAGAAACATCCAAACTGTGAATAAAACTAAACTCATGTCTCGACTCTCCGGGCCTTTTCCTCGCTAACCGACCGCTTTTCCACCGCCGACACAACTTTCAATCAAACTCGACTATAAGTTCCTCTAACAATCAGCCGCCACCATATCCATGTTTAACAAGGTAATACGACACAAACCATCTGCAGCTTCAAAAAAAGAATAACACCCACTTTACATATTCACTTTTACCATCCGCGTAATTAAATATTTGAGAAATATCAGGAATGGGAAATTAAAAGAGAAAAAAGCGATCGGTTCATTCCGTCTCTCAGAGTGCATTAGAACGCGTCAGATTGCCGTCGGCAAAGACACAGAGAGAGCTGGCTGCTTTTTTAAACTCACTTTATAAATTACATTTTGGAGTGCTTCGGCATGCTAATACCTGCTGCCACGGAGAGCAGACAGCGTTAATTATTTCTTATTGGGATCGGCAGCCATTATTTGCATATTTCATTTAGCTGTTGTCGATGGTGCAGGAGTGAGAGTCACTTTGTGTCGAGACAAACTTTTTTTTGGGGGGGGGGGGGGGATGCGTTCACTGACCGCATGTGTTCAGAGGAGCGTTTGATTTTAGGACGATTTGAGTCATTTCAACGAGCCGCAGCAGATTATTGGATATAATTAACAACGTTGGCTTTCAATATCATGCAAAAAAAGGTCAGGAGAGAGTTTTAAGAACCGGAATGTGCTCCACTTTGTTTCGGCTAAAAACATCAATTAAAGCGTCATTTACACTCAATTGGCTTCAATGTGAGGACAACAGCAGCAGGAAGTCAGACTTGTTAAGAGCTTAATGGGGAAACAGATGTGTTAAAACAGCAGTTTGTATAAAAACACGCCCCTCTGAAGAGGAATCACACAGATGGAAAATCATGTTTGGACAGTTGAGACTCTGACTGACAATCAACCAGCAGGAAGTTCAAGTCGACGAACGAATGACAGAAAACTTTGTTCCCATTTGACTTAAAAACATTTGTGTTCCTTTCTTCTGTCTCATTGAACTCTTTAATATTTGTCCTCCACCACAAACATCATGGAATCCAAATAAGAGTCATGACTTTATGCATATATATATTCCTGATTCTGCAAACTTTCCTCCTTTGATTTATTTGAATGCTGTGAGACTTCCTGCTGCTGTGTCGCATAAAACCCTCCGGCTACCAAACGGTTTTATCACTTTTAAATGAGCTGGAAACGCAGTTTAGCAGATCCTAAACCAGGGATTAACACGACGCTGAGATTTTGTGAACACAAATTATCTTGATGGTGTCGCCGCGCGCCTAAACCAACTCCCCAAAAACATCCCCAACTTTAATCTTAATTTATGTAAAGTGCTGTGTGGTGGTAGCTCCGGGAGCGGGACGAGCCATCTGATTGGCTCTATCAGGTATCAGGCAGGAGTCCAACACTCCGTAATTTGATTTAAAAAAGCTGGTAATAACCTGAGGTCAATATTTAAATCAGGCGGAGGGGAGAAGAGCCGCTCTGCGTGTTCGGGGTGCTTCAGTCCACCGACCGGGATCTCCACATTCCTTCCTCCTCTGCTCCCTGTGCTCTTCTTCTCTCTTCCTTACCTCCTTCCTTTTCCTCATCTCATCCTCCTCTTCCCTTGTTTTTTTCCTCTTCATTCAAAAAAAACAAAACAATCTCAGCTGTTCAGTTTCCTCGCTGACACTACTGATGTTAAAAGTCAGATTGAGGTTTGACTTATCTTTTATGAAAATGTGTGTCCATTATTTGAATGTTTGACCAATTGAATTGTGGGTAACAAACTGTCACCTGAACCCAAAGGAAGAAAAGTCTTTGTGGTGCATTCAAAGAAGCTCAGAAATTCCACCATTGGAGACTTGGTTCCAAACTAAAATGTGAAATCTTCTGCTGAAACGAGTGGATTAATAATCAATAATTCTGAAGATTTATTCGTGTTCTGGTCCAGCTGTTTTGATAAGCAGCTTTCGTTGTTTTTTTGTGCCTGTAAACTGAATCTCTGCGTTTTGAACATTTGAAGACGTCACATTGAGCTCTCAGAACTAACGATGGATATTTAGGCTCTGAATGATTATTTGAAGTTCAATCTAAAGTCAGAACTGGTTATACAATATGTAAGTCTGTAGGAATATATTACTTTTTTGAGTCGATTTTGGGTGAGCTGTGCGTAGGTGTATGTTATGAATATACATATGTGTGCGTGTCTGGGCATGTTTATCATCTGCATCCATTAAAGTGATTCATTTAACCTAGTAGCACAAAAGCTAACCCAGTAACATTAGCACAAAGGCTAACCCAGTAACATTAGCACAAAGGCTAACCCAGTAGCATTAGCACAAAGGATAACCCAGTAGCATTAGCACAAAGGATAACCCAATAGCATTAGCACAAAGGCTAACCCAGTAACATTAGCACAAAGGCTAACCCAGTAACATTAGCACAAAGGATAACCCAGTAGCATTAGCACAAAGGATAACCCAATAGCATTAGCACAAAGGCTAACCCAGTAACATTAGCACAAAGGCTAACCCAGTAACATTAGCACAAAGGCTAACCCAGCAGCATTAGCACAAAGGATAACCCAGTAACATTAGCACAAAGGCTAACCCAGTAACATTAGCACAAAGGCTAACCCAGCAGCAGAGAGTCTTACACAGTACGTCAAGGCTCAACCAGTAGTACAAATGCTAACCCAGTAGCATAAAGGCTAACCCCGTAACATTAGCACTAAGGCTAACCCCGTAAGGCACCCCCACTGAAGAAGCCGATTCAAACTGAAAACTTACTTTCATTACGGCTATTTAGTTTGTCTTCATATTGTGACATGTAAGAGAGTTGCTCGTTTATTCTTATATTTAGCTAAGACAGCTTGTAGCGAACGCACCGCTGTAACATAATGAGGAAACATCTACAAAGTCTCAACAAGCATCACTGTGGAGAGACTGAGGTCTACGAGACGCAGCTCTATTACTTTAATTACATTTAAATGCAGTCTCTCACTGAACCTTATCCAGAGGGCTTCCAACCATGTGGAGCATCAATGTGCTACAATCCTTCACTTCAACGTCATGTGTCCCAAATAAATAGAGAATAAACAATTGGTACCAGACAGGTTTAGAGATTTCACTTCAGAGTCCTCTTTGTCCCAGAGTCTGGGAGGTAAAAGGATTTCCTCCATCTCTTTCTTTTACCTTGATTCCTCCTCTCTTCCCTACCCTCCTTCCCTCCCTCTCATCCCCCCTCCTTCCCTCCCTCTCTGTGTGGTCTGTAGGGTGAAATAGAGGCCCGAGGCCAACAAGCTGTCTCCACCAGCTACACTGATAAGACACACACACACACACACACACACAGTCAGAGTCACCATACAAGTGCCAACAGTCACAATCACAAATGTACAAGTGCCTCACCCACACACACACACACACACACACACGGTAAACGTTATTTAACTCAGCTCAGACTGTGTGAAGTGACACCCAGAAGGTCACTTATCACGCCCTACCTGAACATTTCTCTCTCACACACACACACACACACACACACACACACACACACACACACACACACACACACACACACAAACACACAAACACACAACATGTGTTCCTACACGGCAGACATTTTGATGTGTGTGTGTGTGTGTGCGCGCGCTCAGGGCTGTTTGGTTCAGCTCTCTAACAGGATTTGCGTCCCCCGTGTCCAAAGGAACATGGTCTAATCTCGACCCGTCACCTCTCTCACACCTCAGCCCCCCCGTCCCCCGTCCCCCGTCCCCAGGGGAAATTGGTACGTTCCAGACTCCGAGACTCTTGAAAAAAAAAAAATGATATTTTAAATATACAGTGAGGCTGAATATATTGTGTGTTGTCTGAGAGGTTCTGATACAGGGAATCACCTGAAGTAGATAAACATTCAAGAACATATTTTAAAATGTTATTTAAAAACATGAGATGGGAATTTTTCAACGGTCAGATTTAGATGTTTAAATAATCAAATAAATACAAAATATCAAAGTTACTAAAAAACAAATACTAGGACTTTTAATCATATATTTTACTGTTATTAACGTAAGTAAGTCAAAATTAAACACATTTTAAAAACGTCTCCACATTCATACAGTCATGGTGGGAAAATACTGAATACTTTCTGTTTTTGACCTCAGTGTAGTCGTGTGCGGGGAGGTTCTTAAAAAATAATGGCAAACACCTGTAACTCCAGAGAAAGATTGAGATTCAGGAACTGTCACCAAACACATCTATTCACGTTTTCAGAGTGTGTGTGTGTGTGTGTGTGTGTTACCAGACTCAGTCCAATCCCTTGTAATGTGACAGACAAATCCCACTAAGCTGTTAAATATTACACTGGTTTCACACTCATATTAAACACCTTTCTACCTCTCCCTCTCTTTCTGTGTTCACTCACCCCGACAAAACACACACACACACATACACACACACACACACACACGCACACGCCCTTTACCTTAATCTTCAATGTGCAAAAAAATAAATAAAAACACTACAGATGTCACTTGAAAATCTCCACACATGCACAACAAATCTCTCATAATGCAGCGACACACTGTAGGAGTCACACAATACCCTCACACACATAAACCCTCAGTGTGTGTGCGTGTGTGTGTGTGTGTGTGTGTGTGTGTGTGTCCTAATCCCCGGTGCTGGCCGTCTTGTCGGAGCGTTATATTTGCTGGTATCAGTGTATCTCTTTCCTCGCTGCCTAATCCCACCACCCCAGCTCTGATATTTCCTGACATTTACATGAATCACCCCTCTCCAGACGGACGGACGGAGAAAGAGGGGGAGGGAGTGATACGGGGAAGAGGGGGGGAGAGCTGGAGGATGGAGGGAGAGGTGGAGGATGAATGAAGAGATGGGGGGGATGTAGGGAAAGACGAGGATTTGAATGTGAAGGGGTTTAAACTGTAGAGGAGGGACGGGAGGGAAAAGAGAAAGAGGGATGAGGGGGAGGAAGAAGGCAAGAAAGAGTTGGAGAAGGAAGGAAGACATAGATATATAAAGGACAGATAAGAAACAAAGGGATATGAGGGGTAACACAGAATAGGATGAGTGGATGGAGAAGTTCTAGAAGCTGGAGGAGGGAAGGGCAGATTGGATTTGACTTTCTGTCGCTCCATCTGTTAGTATCTTCTTTTTTCTTCTTCTCTTTTTCATTTCACAATTTAATAATGAGAGAAGGAAGAAAGTGAAAAGATGGAGGGATGAAAAGTCGGACACCTTGTCAGCGACATATGTTAACACCAATAACAACAAGCTCTTATGAGCGCCAAGAGACACACACACACACACACACATATTACTCACTGGAGACTCATTAAGGCCCAGTCTAAATTAATGACCTCACACCACACCTGTTGTTGCTATTAATTCATTGCAATATCAGCGATTAATTAATAGATGGGACGAGACGAAAGCTGTTCAGGACAGATTGAAATGAATCCAAAATGAGCAAAAAAATATCAGCAACATAAAAAACTCAACACGAGCTCCGTTTACAAGCTTCATCCCTTTAAAGTTATATTCAAACTACTTTCAGAAGAGAGGCCGTAAAATGCGAGCTCCTCGTGAGACACAATGGTGATCCAGATATCTGAGACCTCTTCGTGGACCTTGTGCAGTGAGCACTTAAACCAAAGATCACCTTCTACTGTCTGTTGATGAACACGTTTCTGTATTTCTACATTCTTGATGTCTTTACATTTAGAAACCTGCAGTGATGAGATTATATTCAGATAAATGAGTCCCAACATGTTGTACGTATTCATATTCAGCTGCAGTCACATTCACTAAATTGCATGCTAACTATCTTACGGCCAAGTGTGAAATATGTCATTTGCCTCTGCTCTTAATTGCACTAAAAATGAAGATTAAGAGGATGAATTATTGATACAAGTTGGTATTTAATCTTTTGTAATGAATTGTGGATCCGCTGGTTATAAATATTGGACGAGGCTTCATAATTTGATGAATTTATTCCAATTTGCCCTTTATTTTGCCCTTTAGTCAAGGTTACGTTCATTTAAACACACACACACACACACACACACACGTAGATGCTAAAATATACTCACAAGCCTGCACTGAAAACACACACACACACACACACACACGGACTGCAGTGTGTTTACGTAGCCTCTGCCCTTGGTCATTCTTGTGTGTCATTCTTTTTCAGTGAGGTCCAAACACACACACACACACACACACACACACACATGATGCTCTTGGTTGACCTTGCAGCCCCCCCCCCCCCACACACACACACTCACCTCTGTGTCTGTGGCAGTAACTAGGCCATGCATCTGATTGTCATTAAAGAGCGTTAGCAGGTAATGAGCACACAGTAAAGTGTTGGGATCTAAAAGGGGCGTGTTTGGGTTATCAGCATTTAAGAAACTGAATTCTTGACATCAATAGAATTATTAATGTAAGTAACAATTATTAACGATTATTAATAACAACGGGGCACCACCCTGCGAACAGGGACTAATAACCAAACGATAAACTAAGTCTCATAATTAGTGGTCACTCGTAATGTCAATAGTCGGGTGCGACTACACATTCAGTGACAGTGAAGGGTTAAGTTCGTACACGGGCTACTACATACAGTTTCATTACACACATATGCACAAGTAATCACAGACGACCGCTCCTTAAAGTATAACAGTTTATGAAATCAAAATAGTAAATGATCAAATCAATTAATATTGCAACCAACAAACGTTATCATACAATTTTATATGCCTAATACCTAAAGTCAAATGAATGAAATGGAGGAGGATGTATGTATGTAAGTATGTGTGTGTATGTGGGTGAGGATGTATGTATGCAAGTATGTGTGTGTGTGTGAGTATGTGTGGAGCCTTAAGGAAACTACAGCTAAGCTACCACCAGATGGCGGAGTCGAGTGACTCGGACAAAATGGCGGAGAGGTTGCTGTACGTAATCACGTGTGCCGATGCGTCGCGTGAGTTGGGACAATAGGCAACGGGGTTACCCAGGGGCAGAGGTCCTGGCTATGTGTGTGCAGGTAAAGTGAGAGAGGGGGAGCAAAGAAAAAGAGAAAAAGGGGGGTCATGAATCAGCTTCTGCGTGCGGTGTTGTAGGGAGCATGAGTACGCTGGTTTTATCGCGCATAAGTATACCGTTGTCGTCTTTGAACTACCGGCAGCTCATGCAGTGATAAGCCACGACTCTCAGCTCACTCACAGAGTCGAGTTAAGGAAGAGAGAAATGCCACCCGAAGTGAAATAAAACAAATGAAAGTAATCCCCAAATAAAACAGATCTCTATCGCTGCGGTGAGATGAGCGTAGTGCTCTCTTATCACATCTCTCAAGTGATAATACACAACTCTAAATCGACCAGCAGCGACGGGTCTAATGCAGACAGTTACAGCAGTTTAATACAATACAGCGGAACTTCGGCGTCCGCGCTGATTGCGCAATACCTTGATATCGCGCGACAGTAACTTCTCACAACAAAATACGGGAATATCAACACATAAATGAATAACCTGAATTAACGTAGGTTATATTAAGCTAAGCTATGCCCAGACGCCATGAATCTTACTTGGAGAAGCTTCGGAACAAAGGAAGAGTGTTCGTGGAAGAGTTGTTTCCTCGAGAAGAAAAAGGGCGGAGGGATGCTTGCTGGTCGGCGCGGCGTTTGCCGGCGCTGTTTCGGTCCGTTGTGGCGCAGCTCTCTCTGGAGCAAGCGCAGGTCCATTCTGTTCTCGCTGCAGCGGGGACAGTTTAACTTCGGCTGAGACGGCGTGGTCCGTACGTCTTACCGGGAATCATCGGTTTACTTGTTTTGGATGACTTTAGTCCTGACTTGTTGTGGATGACTTTAGTCCTGACTTGGACTTGTTGTGGATGACTTTAGTCCTGACTTGGACTTGTTGTGGATGACTTTAGTCCTGACTTGTTGTGGATGACTTTAGTCCTGACTTGTTTTGGATGACTTTAGCCCTGACTTGTTGTGGATGACTTTAGCCCTGACTTGTTGTGGATGACTTTAGTCCTGACTTGTTGTGGATGACTTTAGTGCTGACTTGTTGTGGATGACTTTAGTCCTGACTTGGACTTGTTGTGGATGACTTTAGTCCTGACTTGTTGTGGATGACTTTAGTCCTGACTTGTTTTGGATGACTTTAGCCCTGACTTGTTGTGGATGACTTTAGCCCTGACTTGTTGTGGATGACTTTAGTCCTGACTTGTTTTGGATGACTTTAGTGCTGACTTGTTGTGGATGACTTTAGCCCTGACTTGTTTTGGATGACTTTAGTCCTGACTTGTTGTGGATGACTTTAGCCCTGACTTGTTGTGGATGACTTTAGTCCTGACTTGTTGTGGATGACTTTAGTCCTGACTTGGACTTGTTTTGGATGACTTTAGTCCTGACTTGTTGTGGATGACTTTAGTCCTGACTTGTTTTGGATGACTTTAGCCCTGACTTGTTTTGGATGACTTTAGTCCTGACTTGTTGTGGATGACTTTAGCCCTGACTTGTTTTGGATGACTTTAGTCCTGACTTGTTGTGGATGACTTTAGCCCTGACTTGTTGTGGATGACTTTAGTCCTGACTTGTTGTGGATGACTTTAGTCCTGACTTGTTTTGGATGACTTTAGCCCTGACTTGTTTTGGATGACTTTAGTCCTGACTTGTTGTGGATGACTTTAGCCCTGACTTGTTTTGGATGACTTTAGTCCTGACTTGTTGTGGATGACTTTAGTCCTGACTTGTTGTGGATGACTTTAGTCCTGACTTGTTTTGGATGACTTTAGTCCTGACTTCTTGTGGATGACTTTAGCCCTGACTTGGACTTGTTGTGGATGACTTCAGCCCTGACTTGTTGTGGATGACTTTAGTCCTGACTTGTTGTGGATGACTTTAGTCCTGACTTGTTGTGGATGACTTTAGTCCTGACTTGTTTTGGATGACTTTAGTCCTGACTTGTTTTGGATGACTTCAGCCCTGACTTGTTGTGGATGACTTCAGCCCTGACTTGTTGTGGATGACTTTAGTCCTGACTTGTTGTGGATGACTTTAG
>NC_136649.1:21689244-21724244 GCF_949748355.1 Melanostigma gelatinosum
GAGGGTCTGCAGCTGGAAGTTTGGGACGAATTTAGAAAAAGAAAATAGATCATCACTACGTATTTCATATTACACAAACTTATGATAAATTAACATAAATCAAAGCTTTAATAACAACAACAATGAACGTTTGATTAACCATGAGTTCAATGGCGTGAGGAAGTTGAACCCTCAACCCTGGCAGCGTTAGTGCCTTGCTTCAACACTGTTCTTCATATGCAACATTTCACAGATGAACAATAAAATATCACTTTGAGAACCAAAACCAGCTATATCTCTTCATCCCCCCCCCCCCCCCGTAAACACATTCATACATCATTATTATCCAAATAGAACATGACTGTCTGCATTCTGCCATCATTACCGCCTCGCAAACGTCGTAAATTACTTCAAATCTCACGGCTGATTGAGTCATTTTACAGACCCGGCGCCCACTCTGCCCCCACATCATTTTACAGATAAGCTGGTGAAAAATACCTCACAGCTAATAAACATAAAGTACATTTATCAGCACTACTAAAACACAGCGTGACTGTCTGCGTCTGCGGGATCGGGCCGGCTCATGTTCGGAATGAATTAGGTTTGGTGGCAGATTAGCTGGGCTATCGGGGAGCGATCGTATATTTCAGCCAGCTTATTCCACCAGCGATTTCGGCTCCGTTTAATATATGGAGAGCATAGAATCGATAAGAGTAGAACAGCCAGCCATCAATCACGGCATGATAAGGCATGCAGAGCAGCTCTGCCTTTATGCACGTCGGACAGCGCGCGGTAATAAGAGGCTGTGTGTGTATTTATGTGAAAGAGAGAAGGAAATAGAGACAGTCAGTGTGTGACAGACAGATAAGACAAGGACAGTGTGTGTGTGTGTGTGTGTGTGTGTGTGTGTGTGTGTGTGTGTGTGTGTGTGTGTGTGTGTGTGTGTGTGTGTGTGTGTGTGTGTGTGTGTGTGTGTGTGTGTATGGATGTACTATTGAACAGAGAAAAGCTAGGGACTATAAAAACAATAGAAACTGTAAAATAAAGTGTGTAGTTTGTAGAAGTGAAGTCTGGTGGGCTGACGTTTCTCACAAAGATGAGACGAGTTGAGGTGGAGTGAACAATACAACGCATTGGTTTGTGGACTGATGTTTTGAAGCCTCGAATTTGGCGATTTCTTCCGTCGCCATCTTGTATTTTTTGCATCCAATGAACAGAAAGTGACCATATCTGGACTGAGGAGGAGTGACGTAGAGACGCCGTATACATCTCTGGTAGCAACCTGTCAATCACCGTGTAGCCCCGCCCTAAAGCATCCCCTGCTTTATGGTCTGTGTGACTCTAAATGGACCATAATGTACTAAATGAACATCATGCTGTATTGAAGAAGACTTGAAACTAGAGATTGAGACCATAAACTCATGTTTACAATGTTTACTGAGGTAATAAATCAAGAGAGAAGTAGAGTCATTTTCTCATAGACTTCTATACAACCAGAGGAGTCGCCCCCTGGTGGACACTATAGAGAATGCAGGTTTTAAGACACTTCCAACTCGGCTTCACTCGGCAGAACCGGAGGTTGCCGCCTTGTCACCTTTCATGAAGCAGAACAGGAAGCAACCGCTTGACTCAAGGACTTTCAAACGATGATGTTGGAAGGAAACAAACCGCTGTCTCTCAAGTCACATGCTTTGTTGACCCGTCCGTCCATCCGTCCACACCACGTCCTCCAGTAGCAATTCTGTGTTTTTTAGGACGTCACACTACTTTCAGAAACGAGAAACATCTTGTGAGCTATTTTCCTAAACAAATGAGTCAGACACAGGAGACACCGTTGTTACTTTATCCACCGTCTGACAACTGGTGATAGTAACTGGAAGTAAACTGGGGATGGCTGCCGATAGCTAACAGGGAAAACAGAACCTCTTCCTGTTTTGGGTGCTCAATGGTTGTGTTGATAAAATTAGCATATATACAGTTTTAATCAGCAATTAGCTCATATACAGCTTAATCAACAGCTAGTTTATATGCAGCTTTAAGTAGCAACTAGCTTATATACAGTTTATTCAACAGCTAGCTTATATACAGCTTAATCAGCAACTAGCTTATATATACAGTTTAATTAATCACTAGTATATTTGTAGTTTTAATAACCATTATCTTATGCAGCACTATTAACCACTTATACAGTGCTCACAACACAGCAAGGCCAGAGAGAAGCAGGTGAGAGGTTACTTATTTAACTGCGTCACAAAAGAACAGGCAGCCATCTTTAGAGAAGATAAGGAAGACACAATAGACAGTGAGATTCAAGCGAGGGCCAACGCCCAGCTGAGCCCGGCTTTCTCCACACACTCTTTCCCAGGTCCTCTCGCCTCAAACTCTCACTCACACTGACGGAAACCAACGCCTATTGGGAGGGGCCAAAGGTGAATGGACATTCACGGCCTCCACCCAGGTGTCATAACGTACAAACGTGCCACGCCTGCATCTTTGACTTTGGCCAATGTGTAGCAAGGGGCGGACCCCATATATTAAGGATGATGCTGATGTGTTTAAGCGTGTCTTATGGTGGACCTCTGAGAGGGAAATCATTAGAGCCCATGCATGTTTAATTGTATTGGCTGAATAACTCTGTTGATAAATAAACCTATTGCTTTTGATTTAAACTATACGCCTCTGAGAGCTTCTGTTTCATTCTTAAACCTGCTCTAAGTGTGAAAAACAGCTACAGCACATTTTTTCACAACAAAGTGGTGACCCCGACGTGATCTGATACGATACAGAGCTTCAGGTTAGAATGTTAACAGGCCTCTCCTTTTGATTCCAGATAACGGCGTAACTCTCCCTTCGAGGCTGGGAACCCGATAATTGCCATCGGAGCGAAATTGCAGTCGGGGGGTCTGAGACGCACCGGTGCACATCTCAAGGTATGCAGAGACCTATTTAACTGAATTCTGCAACATTGTATTCATAGAAATATTCTAAAATGTGCTCAGACTGTCCGAACTGTAAGTATTTGCTTAGTATAGAATATGGTAAAGATTAAACACACAGCAACAGAGTTGTTATACAGCCATTTGGGGGTTTGTGAATATGTATGAATGTGCCCATCAGAAAACGTCAAATAACGGCGAGAAATGACGCATTTGTGATAGCGTAGAGGTGAGGTGTTGTAAGCCGTGTAACGCATTTGCTCGCAGACACGCGCTTCACGCTGAGCACTCGAATTCATGTCACAAAAGGCGTAATCTCTAACGTACTTATGGGATGTTTTGGGCTACGAAGAAATTGCATAACATGACGGGGATATATGTATATGTCATTGATGTCATTGATAAACTGTAAATTGTATTGAGAGAATTGACCGTGAAATATTCGTATCAAGTCATCGAGTGTGTTACGTGTGGTGTAAAAACCAAGTTTACTCTGCTTAGAGTAACTCTTATAAAGTTTCTGCATGGGAGCACAAGTTTTAAGTTAGCCGATGTATCATTGATAGCGGACCAAGAGAAAATTACCTTATTGAGATCATCAAATCTCCGGATCTAGATTTGTGTGCGGCGTTTAGTGGAAAACCATGATATCTCTGCTTAGAGAATCCTCGACGGAGTTTCTGGGCGAGAGCACAAAATCTACGTTAATTGATGTGTCGTTAATAATGGACGTTGTGTAATAAAGTAACTAAGAGAAAAGGACCCGCAGAGTCCTATGTTACTTAAGGTGTTTAAATTGTGTTGTTTGATGTATTGCGTTGGTGGTGTGGTTGGTAGCACCGCGGACTTCCACGCGGAAGGGCCGTGATCACGGCCCAGCCAAAGCAGATATTGTGATGCATTAAAATAGCGCTGTTTTCTTTGATATGTGTACGATAGGGACAGAATTGATTATAATTTGACTGATTGTTTGCTGAAAAAGCATTTGTTTTTCATTTGTATCGTGGTCGAGAGATCAGCGGTACACAGTCGGTTTGCTGAGATTGAGGAAAAAGACAAATTGCGGTTAAAATGCATTGCTGATGAAAGTGTGTCCAAAAGGAAAAAGAATCAGCTCATCCGCAGGCCGTGCTTCTGACTGATTTATATTTAAAGAGACAGCCGTGTATGTTCTAATGTGTGTTCATTGTTTCACTGCATTTGTAAAAGTATTACTTACATGCTAGACCGTATTTGTGAATTGTGCGCATTTTAAATTTGGTTTAATTGGTGTTGACTGTGTTTGTTTGCTGAGAAGCAGTTGTCATTTGCGCAGGCGTCCAAGAGGTGTCTGTTTGTTTAGTTTGATAAAGTGGATTAGCTGTCCAGGAATAGGGAAAGAATCCTTTATAATCTGACTGTTTTTTGGTTGCTAAAAAGCTGTTTGTCATTTGCGTTGTGATCGAACGATCAGTAGCGCTCCAGTCTGTTTGATGAGGTTGAGAGAAAAAGAAGCTTGCTGATGGAATGTGATGAGTGTGTAAAAAGAGCTGTACATCTCCGTGTTTGTGACTGATTTATGCTTAAAGAGACGGCAGCGTGTGTTTTGATTATCTAGTAGGAATGCGGGTGACTCCGTGCTTGTGACTGATTTATGCTTAAAGACACGGCAGCATGTGTTGTGATTATCTAGTATGAATGCGGTTGACTATTTGCTGAGCTGTACGTTTTAACTTTTGTTTATTTGTTTGTCTGTATTACTAAAGATATTCCTTTGCCGTGTAGGTGATCTCTGTGCATTTAAAAAAAAAAAAAAGGCAGTGTGTTGCAATTTTGTTTGAATGAAAGTGCATGTTTGAAGCGTACATAACCACGGCTGTGTATGGATTCGCTTTCGTTTAAATGAGTGCGATTATTAGGAGCATATATGTAAGCGCTGAGACCTGGTTCAGAGTTTATGCTGTTTCTGAGTTTCTTTGTGCGTTAGAGACAGCCAGCTGAGGCCGTGCTTGGTGTTTGAAAATGTTGGTGTGTTGTTTCAAAGGTTGGTGTCCAGAGTAGGGAAAACACACATTATACACGACTGTTACATTCACACACACACATAAATCACTAGAATATGCTGAGAGACAGCTGAGGGCTAATATAAGTGTCAGTTTTACTGGCATAGTTAAATTTATTGGAAAATTGTGTTCCTTAGGGATCGTTAGCAAAGTGTAATGCGGAAACACAGCAGTCCAGGAATGCTACCAGGAAGAAGAAAAAAAAAAAAAAAAAAAAAGTTTTAAAGCTAATACACAGCTTCTATTGTTCCAGCCAGACAGTCGCTAAAAGTATGAATATACAAGGTTAACAGCTGCTACAAATCTTCTATTCATTTAGTCAAGACTGGCGGTGGGAATATTAGGGAGGATTTGACTACTCCTGATAAAAAAATACAGACGCGGCCTTGATTTGTGTCTACTTACAAAGACAAAGACAGTTACAAAGACAGTTAGCGGAAGATATTTAAAAAGGTGGGGGCAAGGTTAACACTCTCTCTCTGCCTTATAAAATATTTAGTTACAAGCCATTGCTTGAGTAATTAAAACATAGCATTTCACACCTAGCAGGGGTATATAGGCAGATTTGTAAATAATATATATTCATACACTGTTAAATAATATGCGTAATACTTGTAATGCTTATATGCGGAGTTGTGAGGTCACTGTATGAAGGTTTAAAACGCCGAGAGAAGCACTCCGTCATTCTCTCGTACAACAGAATAAAGATCAGTGACCTCTGCACGGTAATGCTTGCTAAAACCATAAGATTATGGCTGAAAATTGCCACATTAGTATAATGGACGAGCTTTTGTGTCCATTCACACAGAGACTTCGAAATAACTCTATAACTGTACTGTTTTCGTCCTCTTCACCATAAAGTGTTAATACTAAAATAGACCATCATTTCACACACACACATATCACAGAGAAAAGCAGGTTTTAAGACATGCAGCAGTGGGAATGACATTGATCTGAGTTCAACCAGACACCAGAAAACTTGGGAGGAGCGTTGGCTCCCTCTGCTGGTGCTTTTGAAAAAAAAAAAAACAACAACATTTGTCCTGCATGTTGGCTTTTCTGTGGCCTATTCAAGAACTGCAACAGGAACAATGGACAGGAGCTTTGGCTCCATCGTGTGGACATTTGGGAATACTGATGTCAGCCTTTTATTGAATATTACAGAAACACACATCATGGCGGAGAAATATTCCTCTTATCTGTGCATCTTGGAGAATGCAGTCCAGGAACAGAGCAGGATTAATGGACGAAGCAAACTTTGGCCAGTGGAACAACACGCCTACCAAAGATTGATAAAACGATGGAAAGATAAAGCCATTTGGGATGGAGAACGGCTGAATTGTTCCCCTTCAGAAGAAATGGTACAACAGATGAACAGGGAAGTGATGAGACACTGTGAAGAGAAGAAGAACGAATGGCAGGACAGAAATCCAAGATATCTAAACATGGGAAAAAGAACAGCAAGAAACAACGCAGCTGCAGAAAAAGGCGTCTGGCCTTATCTTAAAAGATGCTTCGATTTTGATAACAACAGGATGGGCAGCAAGCTGATTCTCACTGGAATCGAGCAGAGATGGATGGAGCGGGCTGGCAAAGAGCCATGGAACGCAATGGAGCTGGATGCTGAAGCAGCACGTTCACCACTAGAGGCCGCCAAACACAGCGGAGGCATGTTCCCGGCCCTAACACCCTCATCCACTGCCCCTCCCTCATATGCCGACAACCCATTCACCCCTATCGACAATGACAAGCCCAAGCATGAACAAAGCAACCTGTATCCTGACCTGCCACCGCAACACAAAGACATGCATGAACATGAACAAAGCCAACTGCACCCTGATCTCCCACCTCCCCCTCCTGATTATGTGCCCACAAACCCTTTCATTCAGGCTCCAGTAAGACCAGTATCAAAGGGCTTCCTGAAAGGCATCTTCGCAGTAGATGAAGGAGAGCTGCAGATACCTGTCTCAGTAGAGGAAAAAGAGAGAAGAAAAAGAGCGAAGCAAGTTGAGAAGACTGTGGGATACCTGATGACTCAACTGAGCGCCCTAGGGCTGCGAAACACACCCGGACCTGAAACTACACCTACACTAATTGTCGACGCACACAATGAGCCACGCTTCGATGCTTTCGAATCGACTGCCCCACTCGAAACTCGGCACAGAGTGAGCAACTCAATCAGAGACCGTTACCAACACAGACAAGAAGACGAAACACAAGAGGATATTCAAATCCTGGAACAACAACTGGAGGAGCTCGAACAGCTGGAAAAAGCCCATGCAGCAACAGGCTATACGCCTTACATGGAGGCTAGTGGATATGCTATACCACAAGCGGACCTGTGGGTTCCTGGTACAGAGGAAGAGAAGGAGCTGATCGAACTAGCTGCACAGCCAGCCAACGAACACAAATGGCCACAAACACATGAAGTACAGAGGCTAACGCTAAATGGAAATTTCACAGGATATGCCACAGCCCCATCAACAACGCGCAGTGGACAACAATATGGGCCTAACTCATGTCAGATGCCACTCAGACCAGCTCCAACAGCTGCAGCCCCTCACCAGATGGCATTTATTCCCTTCTCCTTCATGGACATGTCAACACTGCTGGCTGCACTTCCTTCACTGTCTTCAGGAGCAGAGCCATGGCTAGAAGAGCTAGATAAATATACAAAGTCCCACAAACTGGCACTTGGTGACTACAGAGGCCTGCTGGCCAGAGCATCAGACCCACACACACTGAAAAAGCTTGAAGCCGCAGCAGGAACCACAAACGCGCCTGACCCCACGCCCATAGGCGGTGTCAGGCTGGTACTACATCAGGCCTTAAGGAGAGAGTACCCCACCCCAACAGACCACAGCCAAATGTCAACCTTCATGGCCAAGCCTGGGGAGCCTGCTGCAGATCTCCTAGCTCGCGCTGAGCAAGTATGGAGAACAACATTTAGAGAATCCCCAGATGCATCTCAGACATCAATGGCACTCTGGAGAAGCATGGTGACCAAAGGATTGCCTGCAAAGGTAAGAGAGGCGATTGAAAACACTGTGGCCATCGCCTCCTTCACTCAATCGTCATGGAGAGAACATGTACTGCATCACTATGATAAACACAGAACAGCTGCAGAAGCATCAGATGTGGAGCTCAAGGCACTGCAAGTGGCACTGATGAAGAGACAGCTGTCTGACCTGGACTCGGCCCAAAAGATTGCTAAGGACAAAAAGAAGCAGATGGCTCAACTGGAAACACTAGCAGAACAAGTGGTCCCTGTAATGGTGCAGCAACCATGGCAACAAAATCAGAGAGGAGGACAAAGAGGAGGTGCCCAAGGGGGTGATCAAGGAGGCACTTTCTACTGCTACAACTGTGGAAAACCTGGTCACTATTCACGTGACTGCCGCTCACGTAGTCAGCCGCAACAACAAGGCCCAACACGTGGAAGAGGAGGAGGACCCAGAGGAAGAGGAAATTATCAGAGAGGAAGAGGAGGCTTTCAGGATCCACGAAACCAGAATCAAGCTGGACAGCCATACCAGGCGCCACTAGGAGGCACTGAGCAATGGCCGCAAAATGATCCTAGCTCCGGAGAAAATGTCAACCAGGCACTACAAGCTCAGTGGGCGAATAACTATTATCCCTACTAGGACACCCCACAACCACCTGGCACCGGCATCATGAAATTTGGACTAGCAAGTGAGCCAACTCTCACTTGCACAATAAACGGACAGGCACACACATTTTTGGTGGACACAGGGGCAACATATTCCAGCCTCACGTCTCCACAGGTCCTGTCATCTAAATATGTGTCAGTGGTTGGGGTCTCAGGCGCGCCAGAACGCCAGTGGTGCACTACACCTTTAAATGTCCAAATTGGAAGTCAACAATGGTCACACAGCTTCCTATCAGCGCCAAACTGCCCAGTAAACCTACTGGGCCGCGATCTGATGACTAAATTCGGTCTAACAATATGGCTAAACAACGAAGGGGTCCAGGTCTCACTGGACCCTCCCCCTGCAAGCACACTATCAATGCCTGTGCGAATACTATCTATGCCACAAACGTCCATTAATGTGGAATCATTGGATGAAGAAGTGTACTGGCTGAGATGTCTAGCCACAGGACCAAGCACACCAACAATTCAATTCTGGTTCAACATACACAGAGAACAAATCCAAAGACTGCATCCATATAAAACTCCTCTGCCATTTGTGCACTGCACTATGAATGTCACGGACGATCCAGACTGCCCATATGCTGAAGATTGGGACATCAATATGGCTCACCTAACTCCACAAATAATATGTCATGATGTGTATTGTGGAAAAGAAGGCGTGGCAGCAGCAGTGCTATTGGATGATTATCAGACCAAGTGGTATGGTCTCAGCAAAGAATCTGCTCCACACGTCACCCTAGCGGTTGGATTTGGACAAGAGGCCAGAGGACTCGGCCCCATGATAAAAAGAGCACATACTCTGTCATGGACACACACAGATACAGCAGGACTGCTGAAGGCAACAGAAGAAGATATGTGGCGATGGATCATCTCTACCAAAGAACACACACTACCTGAACATTTACCACTGCCACGCCATCATGGTAAACCATGCACTGACCATCCTGCAACTCAAGCTCTATTGGACGGCGTGCCTGCGAAACTATGGACGACTGGCCCTTATGATGTGGGAAAATTGGCAACGGTCAAACCTGTGAAGGTGACGCTGTTGGATCCATTTGCACCTCCTATCTGGCATCCACAGTACAAACTAAAGCCAGAACAAATCGCAGGCATCGCTCCGACCATTGCAGGTCTGTTACAAGCTGGAGTGTTGGTGAAAACTCGATCACCATACAATACAGCGATATTGCCAGTGCAGAAGGCCGGAAGCAACACAGGCTGGCGGATGGTACAAGATTTTCGACCAATCAATGATGCCACACAACCGGCGTCATATCCAGTTCCAGATCCACATATTGCCTTAACAAATCTCAGCCCACAGCACTCTTATTTCACAGTAATTGACCTTGCTAACGCCTTCTTCAGCATCCCTCTGGACAAAGACTCACAGACACTGTTTGCTTTCACATTCAACGACCAGCAATACACCTACTCTCGCCTGCCACAAGGCTTTCGTTGTTCTCCAGGTTTGTTCAACCATCATCTCAGACTACACTTGTCTGATATAGAGGTGCCGGATGGTGTCGTCCTCATACAATATGTGGATGACCTCCTGATTGCTGCCCCATCTTCTGCCACCTGCCTGGAGGCCACTGAGACTCTGCTGCTGCTGTTAGCCTCAAAAGGCTACAAAGTTAAGAAGACCAAGGTCCAAACATGTAGGAGACAAGTCACATTCCTGGGTCGCACTCTCTCATCTAGCGGCCTGGCTGTAAGCACAGCCCACAGAGACAGCATTCTCCATCATGACAGACCTATCACCGTGGGACATATGCTGTCATTCCTGGGTCTAACAGGCTACTCTCGTAGTCACATTCCAGACTACACTGACCTCACCACCTGTCTCAGAAGCCTGCTCAAGGAACCAGGAACTAGAAACACCTCTGCCCCACTGGTGTGGACACAAGACGCTGAAGACGCGTTCACCAAACTCAAACAGACTTTGTCACATGCCTCGGCTCTTCAAGCTCCAGACTATTTACTCCCTTTTCACCTAGATGTTTCTGAACAAAAAGGAGGGATGGTAAATGCAGTTTTGTATCAGAAAAAAGGGGGAGAAAGAGTGGTACTCATGTATCACTCATCAAAACTGGACCCAGTTGAAGTTGGCCAATCCACCTGTACAAGACACATGGCGGCAATTGCAAAGGCGATCGAGAAAACATCCCACATTGTCATGTGCCACCCTCTGAAAATCCACACACATCATGGTGTGGCTGCATTCCTCCTCAGCAAAGAATTCACATTCGGAGCTGCAAGAAAATCGAAAATTCAAAGAGAATGCACAAGACCACATATTGTCTATGAAACAGGAGGAATCAATATGGCGTCATCACTACAACAAGGACAAGAAGATCAACCACACAGCTGCGAAGCAAGAGCAATCATTGAAAACAAACTAAGGCCAGACCTGGGAAATACACCAATCCCAGGAGCAGAAATGTGGTTATACACGGATGGATGTTGCTACAAAGGAGAGGACGGAAACACAGCATCCTATGCTGTGGTGAGACAATTCGAAGACATGGAACACACAATAGTAGCATCAGGTATCCTACCTCAACCAGCATCAGCACAACTGGCAGAAGTCGAAGCGCTCATACAAGCCTTGAAAATAGCAGAAGGAAAATCTGTAAACATCTTCACAGATTCTGCTTACGCACATGGAGCAGCTCACGTTGATGGGCCCATGTGGCGAAGAAGAGGATACACAACATCAATGGACGCACCCATCAAACACAAGAAGGAAATCATGGCACTGGTGGAAGCTATGAAGCTACCAAAAAGAGTGGCAATCATGAAATGCAAAGGACATGATGGCAAGGCAAAGACCAGAATAAGTGTGGGAAACGACAAGGCAGATGAAGCTGCTAAAGAAGTAGGAGGATACAGACCAAAACAGATGGTTCTGAAAATAGCCATACAAGAACCCGAAATCACTGAAGAAACACTGATTGAGATACAGAAGAAGGCTGGACCATACGAATGGTCTGAATGGCAAAGGAAAGGAGCAACAAAAGGAGAAAGTGGACTTTGGAGATCCCATGATGGCAGAGTGGTATCACCAGCAGAATTATGTGTCTCACTGATACCAGAGGCACATGGACCAACGCACGAAGGAAAGAAAGGAACATTACAAAGGGTGGAAGCACTGTGGTGGCACCCACGCATGGAAAGCATGGTGTCCCTCTTCTGCGACGAATGCACCACCTGTGGGGATCACAATGTGAAGAAACCGTACAAGACACCTATGGGCTCTTATCCTGTACCATCAGCCTGCTTCCAAGACATCAGCATAGACTTTACTGACATGGGACATGATAACAGAGTACAAGGAAAAAGATACATTTTGGTAATGGTGGACAGATTTTCAAAGTGGGTAGAGGCAATCCCAACTAAAAAAGAAGACGCACAGACAGTAATAAAGTGGCTGCAAACAGAACTAATACCTCGCTATGGTGTTCCTAGATGTATAAGGTCCGATAATGGTTCACATTTCAGTAATAAGCATTTGCAGGAAGTGGAAGCCAGACTAGGAATCAGACATAGATATGGATCAGTGTATCATCCACAGTCACAAGGACTGGTAGAGAGGGCAAATCAGACGCTAAAATCAAAAATAGCAAAGACATGTGCGGCATCAAAGCTGACATGGGTTGAAGCCTTACCATTAGCTCTAATGGCAATGAGGAGCGCACAAGGAAATGAGACGCATCTTTCACCACATGAGTTAATGACAGGGAGGCAAATGCCTGGTCCTCCAAGAGACAGTAGTCATATACCAGCTTTAGATGTGCAGCAAGTTGAAATGAAGGCATATATGACTGCGTTAATCACTCTCACGGAGGCTCTCTCCAAACAGGTCCTGCGGACCAGTGCAGCTGACCAGGAGGAAGTGAAAAATCTCATCCGAGTGGGTGACTGGGTCAGGGTCAAAGTTCACAAGAGAAAGTGGACTGACCCCAGGTGGACAGGGCCGTACGAAGTGAAGGAGGTTACTTCACACTCGGTCCAGGTCATAGGTAAATCAGGAGCACCTTGGCACCACCTGTCACATTGTGCCCCAGCATCTGAGCGTTCCAGACCCTTAGCAGAGGTCCGAGGTGATCTGGCGCAAAATGGAGTGTGAGTGTAATCTGTTGGGGGAAACAGACATCCAGCCACAGGGGATTCATCCCACTCCAGGTACCTGGAAAGACATGGGGATAGGTAAAAGAACTGGGTGGGTCCTATTGGGTTTGGGTGTGACATTTGTGATATTCTTGACTTTGGGATTGAAAATGGGGGACAAAACAGTGAACAAACCAACTAGCGGAAACTATGACTGTCTGCCAGAGGCAATGCCAAATCTGACAGGGTTTGAGAGTCATCCAAGCTGCAATCTGACAACAAGTGGCAAGGATGTGAAAATGCCAAATCTGACAAGGTTTGAGAGTCATCCAAGCTTCAATCTGACAACAAGCGGCGAGGATGTGAACAAAACTCAAAACGACCTCGAGAGAGGGAAGGTTAGGCAAAAAAGAGATGCCTCAGAACCGGCATACAAGCCACCACCAAAAGCGTGTCGTGCATATCTGACCTTAAACTACACCCAGGGGAGCAAAACCGTTTTTACTTTTGATTTGTGTGATGTGATTAACTGTGGAAGAAGACCAAGAGCATGGAGAGGTCGTGCTGTGTATTTGTGTGCTGACAATGCCATAGTCAACAGATGTGAGAATTACGTGAACGTCCCGTCCATAGCGTTTTGTCATTCCTGGGGGGCGGTAACTAAGTACACAGGGCGGTGGAAGCCAACAATGCGAGGGGAAAGTCCGAGAAGGACCTTATGGGACAAAATAGACTTCCAACGAGACTTTTCAGCAACAGCCAATCCCTTATCTCTGTCCCTAAACAACGTCACCAAAAGCAGCACAGGAAAAAACATAATATGGTTCGCCCTATTAGTGGACGTCCCAGGCAAAGACCCGAGAGTAGGAATTCAAATAAACATAATTCCGCACAGACAACCGCTACCACCAGACCCACCTACTGTCTTATCAGAAGACTTTTCTAAATGGACTCCCCAACAGGTGATTCAATTAGCTACAGGACAAGGAAGCGACAATGTATGGTTAAATTGGATTGTTGATAATGCTATAAAAAACAAAATGAGTGGCTGTGTAGCTTGTGCTGCAGCTAGACCAGCTATGTTCACCGAACCAGCACCACTATATCCTGAATCTGACCCAACAGGATACGCGTGCATGACAAAAATGACTAAAATGGCTACTCCACCACATTGCACTACTCTGGCATCCATATTCCCACCGATTGACAACCAAACTGCAGTAGGTTATTTCAAAGCTTACAAAGGACTAGGATCCAGATATGTCTGTTACCATTTCACCAACGATAGAGCTCAAATCCACCTAGGTAGTGTGCCAGAAGACTGGTGCAACATGACACGACCAGGCTCAGAGATAGGTTCTTGGGCTAGGGGAGGGCTATTCTACTACTGTGGGGGTCTGCGCTTATTCACTAACATACCACCATCTACAATAGGAGTCTGTGCTATGGTGAGGCTGGCAATGCCACTTACCTTAGTGGGAGACAAAATAGTACAGGACCAAAACAAAGTACAAAGCCTGACCCAACGCAGACGCAGACATATCTTAGCTAAAAGAGCAGCTGAAGCTGAGTTCAGCCTGGACAGAGGTCCAACTTACATAGATGCTATCGGAGTGCCCAGAGGAGTGCCTAATGAATACAAATTGGTAGACCAAATTGCAGCAGGTTTTGAGAGTATCGCAAGTATTATTCCATGGATAACTGTGAATAAAAATGTTGATCGTATCAATTATGTGCATTACAATGTTCTTCGTTTGGCTAATCATACTAGGGATGCAATAGAGGGTCTGGCTGAGCAGCTGGCCCCTACTTCTTTGATTACTGTACAAAACAGAATGGCTTTGGACATGTTGCTTGCTGAAAAAGGAGGTGTTTGCTCAATGTTTGGAGACCTGTGTTGTACTGTCATTCCCAACAATACTGCGCCGGACGGTTCAGTCACAAAAGCACTGAATAGTCTGAGGGCACTGTCAAACGAAATGCAGGAAGCATCAGGTGTGAACAATCCATTTGGAGATTGGATGGAAAACATGTTTGGAAAATGGAAGCACCTGATCTTGTCAATAGCAGTGTCAGTGGGTGTGTTCATTGCAATATTGGTCTCATGTGGATGTTGTATAATACCCTGTATTCGTTCTTTGGTTGGCCGTCTCATCACCACTGCCCTCTCCAAGGAACCATTACCACCCCCTCCTTATGGAGCTTACCCAGTATGGGAAGAGCAGAACAGCCTGGTAGGGTCAGGCGAGGCAGAGGAAGACACCAGCGTGTGAACAGGGTAGGAAAGTAAAGAAAGTGACGTCCTTCAGACGTCAAGAGAGGGATTTGTTGATAAAATTAGCATATATACAGTTTTAATCAGCAATTAGCTCATATACAGCTTAATCAACAGCTAGTTTATATGCAGCTTTAAGTAGCAACTAGCTTATATACAGTTTATTCAACAGCTAGCTTATATACAGCTTAATCAGCAACTAGCTTATATATACAGTTTAATTAATCACTAGTATATTTGTAGTTTTAATAACCATTATCTTATGCAGCACTATTAACCACTTATACAGTGCTCACAACACAGCAAGGCCAGAGAGAAGCAGGTGAGAGGTTACTTATTTAACTGCGTCACAAAAGAACAGGCAGCCATCTTTAGAGAAGATAAGGAAGACACAATAGACAGTGAGATTCAAGCGAGGGCCAACGCCCAGCTGAGCCCGGCTTTCTCCACACACTCTTTCCCAGGTCCTCTCGCCTCAAACTCTCACTCACACTGACGGAAACCAACGCCTATTGGGAGGGGCCAAAGGTGAATGGACATTCACGGCCTCCACCCAGGTGTCATAACGTACAAACGTGCCACGCCTGCATCTTTGACTTTGGCCAATGTGTAGCAAGGGGCGGACCCCATATATTAAGGATGATGCTGATGTGTTTAAGCGTGTCTTATGGTGGACCTCTGAGAGGGAAATCATTAGAGCCCATGCATGTTTAATTGTATTGGCTGAATAACTCTGTTGATAAATAAACCTATTGCTTTTGATTTAAACTATACGCCTCTGAGAGCTTCTGTTTCATTCTTAAACCTGCTCTAAGTGTGAAAAACAGCTACAGCACATTTTTTCACAACAGTTGACGCACTTCCGTTGTGCCATAAATGTAGTGTTCTATATGTAGTTATATCTAGTTTTCAATGGTAAAAAGAAGCAGGTGGATTTGTTTCTCTCAGCAGCTGCGTCCTGTGGCCTAAAACGTTCCAACTCCCTGAACACACACACACACACACACGCACACACACCAGTGGGCTGCTTCAAAGCCTGCGTGATCAGATTACCTGTTAGCATTAGCATATTAGCCCGGAGCGACGGGTAGGACGGCCTCAGAAGCCTACCTAATATCATTTAGCTTTTTAGCATTAGCATATTAGCGAGGGCGCTAAGAGGTGTGCAGCGCTGATACGGAGCGATGACATTGAGGTTTGACATTGAGAGTGTGTGTCGAGCTGCGCTGATCAGAGGCTCACACACACACACACACACACACACACACACACACACACACACACACACACACACACACACACAGGATCGGGTTGATGAGACATGATCTGATCAAAGAGTCTTTGTAATAATGATGATCAAATTGTCTCCATTCAGACAGAGCCGAGAGAAACTATACGGCTGTATTCCCCGAGGTGTGTGTGCGTGTGTGTGTGTGTGCGTGTGTGTGTGTGTGTGTGCGTGCGTGTGTGTGTGTGCGTGTGTGTGTGCATGCATGTGTGCGTGTTTCCTCACCCTCTCTTTGCTTTCCCTCTCTCTTTTTTCCTGCATACACCTTTTATATGAAGCAATAAAATGCATTTCTCTCTCTTTCCCCTCCCTTCATGAATTGCATCTCTCTCTCTCTCTCTCGCCCTCTTTTCCAACAAATTACTTCTTCAATCTCTCCTTTTCTCTCCCTCCCTCCCTCTCTCTCTTTTTATCCACCATCCTCTCCATTCTTTTGTCTTTCTGTCACCTTTAATCCCTCGTCTCACATTTTCTCTCCCATATAATTTTTCTTCCTCTCTTTTTCTTCTTGACGTGACAAATAAACGTCGTGAAAAGGCGAAACAGTTGCCTGAGAATATTAGACGTCTAGGGCTTTTATTGTGAAAGGTAAGAACTGAAGGAGTGGATGTGGACTGCGCTGCCTTTGTCAAGATTGAACGGAGTAATAAAGTTTTGCCATCTTGGTTTGTTTTGTCTTTTCTTAAATATAGGCGCAACATCACCTGTTCTCCACAACGTGATTGGTTGATGACTTTATTCGCTGCGCAAAAGCTCCAAAAAATCGACGTTCGGAAAAAAAGTTGCCTTTTTTCAGGTTAATATTGTTGTGTGGAAAAAAATATTGACGTGCAAATGAATTGCAAACTACATCATCCAACTCTCAGTAAAACAGTGAAGAGAAACTAATTCCCTCACACCTCTTAGTAATCATGTGACAACAGATCAGCTGACACTCAGCAGAGCGCCGACGAGACTGAGATCAACAGTTTGTTGATCAACCAAAGAAGAAGAGATTCAGCTGTTGTTTCCTGTTGTTTGAGACGTTTCAGTGCGTTTTCACATAATCTGCATTTCCAGATTTAGTCAGTTTGGTGAGGAGGTAGTCGTGGAGAGCCCCCCCCCCCCCCCCCCCCCCTCATATTGCCACCACTAGTGTGTTGCTGCTGGTAATGGGATTCAAAGGCCTGGATCGCCCATCAGACCCAATCAATAGGCCTTTCATTGGCCGCCATCTCTCAGCGCCTTACAAAGAGCAGCCTGTGTGTGTGTGTGTGTGTGTGTGTGTGTGTGTGTGTGTGTGTGTGTGAGTGTGTGTGTTTGCATCCTCTCGCCTCACTGATCTCCCCGGGGTTCCGGAAAGACCTGTGCTTATTTGCTCCACGCGCCCTAAAACACACATATAGACACACACACACACACACACACACACACACACACACACACACACACACACACACATACACACACGCCAGCTGGACCAAATATTCAATTGGGAGAGCAGCTCCACTCCACCCACTGCTGCCCTGGAGCTGTGTGTGTGTGTGTGTGCGTGTGTGTGTGTGTGTGTGTGTGTGTGCGTGTGTGTGCAAGAGAAAGCAATATAGAGAAAGAGAGAGCGAGTAACAGAGTGTGTGAGTATGTGTGAGAGAAATAAAGAAAAAAAGAGACGGACAGAAGGAAAGAGAGACAAAAAACAAACAGATAAGGACAGAATGAAACAAAGAGCAACGTTGTCTCCGAAAAAGGACATTTGTATGAAGTACTTTGCATAACTAAAGCGTGATTAAAGGATAAGTGTGGAGATATTCTGTTGTTCTTATTGTCAACACCAGAACCAGCAGTGAATGTATCACTAAGCTCCATTACAACTCATCAATGAGCCTCACTGTTCTTCATCGTCATCATCAACACACTGGAGTTCATTCTGTTTCAATCCCACATAAAATACTCACTAAAGCACCACATGTGGATTAATACGCCGCTGAAAATAGTCCCCTACAAAGGTACTATTTGCTCCCCTAGCAGTGCTGACAGAGCTAACAGTGTTTATCTGACGGGGGAGCCGGAGGTTTGGCGCTACGCTTTCACGTCGACGCCAACGGTCAGGACGGCGTTATCAGCTGTAACCGCCTTATGAGAGCAGCGCAGAGCGGCGGCGGTGAGCCAACATGCTCAAACATCACGGACTGTATGTAAGAAGTGGACGTAGTCATCGTGACGTCACTCGTTGTGGACTGATGTTTTTGCAACCAGTGAACAGGAAGTGACCATATTAGGACTGAGGAGGAGTGACGTAGAGACGGCGTATATGTCTCTGGTAGAGACCTGTCAATCACAGTAAGCCCCGCCCTAAAGCATCCCCTGCTTTATGGTCTGTGTGACTCTAAATGGACCATAATGTACTAAATGAACATCATGCTGTATTGAAGAAGACTTGAAACTAGAGATTGAGACCATAAACTCATGTTTACAATGTTTACTGAGGTAATAAATCAAGAGAGAAGTAGAGTCATTTTCTCATAGACTTCTATACAACCAGAGGAGTCGCCCCCTGGTGGACACTAGAGAGAATGCAGCTTTGAGGTACTTCCACATTGGCTTCATTCGGGAGAACCGGAGGTTACCGCCTGACGAACATGCACTAACTGTCACGTGGCCGGCCTGCTCCTCTATATGTTTACAGAGATAATAATATTGATGATCTGAATGTTGAACAGGAAACTTTTAACTTGAGTGTTTTATTCTTCTACGTCTTAAAGATGTCACACTTCCTGATCTAGTCAGCAGTTACATTTCCTCAGAAACGTCTTCGGTAAAACAGATGAGTAAAATGTAAACACATTGTTATAAAAAAGAGAGAAAGACAAAGAGAAAACCTGGCTCTCTGCAGTAATCAACAAAGAACACACACACACACACACACACACACAATTACACGCCCAAAGACACTAATAACTACAAAGTGTGAGTGTGACTATCGACACAGACACACAAACACGGAGTCGGTTAGCTGACGCGCTGTCGGCGGCGCGGCGGTTCAAAGTCCCGTCAGCGATGCCTTTTCATCCTCTTTTTGCTTTATTTAACGAGACGCGCCAATTAAGAGCCGGCAATTCTAATTGAAGCTAACCGCCGCTAACGTTAGCACTGCTGGCACCCACAACAAAGCCAACACGTGTAAACAAACCAACAAACAAACACACAGCAGAAATGCATGTTCAGAGAAGACAACTGTGTGTGTGTGTGTGTGTGTGTGTGTGTGTGTGTGTGTGTGTGTGTGTGTGTGTGTGTGTGTGTGTGTGTGTGTGTGTGTGTGTGTGTGTGTGTGAGAGAGGGTGTGTGTGTGTGTGTGTGTGTGTGTGTGTTATGCTGTTCTTCAGGGACGGATATGGAGATGCTGATTTGGAAATATGTCTAGGAACATGCAAATGTATGCAAATAGCAACTGTGTGTGTGTGTGTGTGTGTGTGTGTGTGTGTGTGTCTAAAACACATGCCTACTGTTGTGCACATACGTATGTTTGCATTTGTACGCTTCTATGCAAATACAATTGGTTTGTTTGTCTTGGTGTGTGTGTGTGTGTGTGTGTGTGTAGAAACTCAGCATTGTGCATCAGTTGGTTTTTCACATTCATACTTGATGTCTGTATGAGTGTGCGTGTGTGTGTGTTGGTGTGTGAAGCCCATATGTTTGCCATAAAGAGAGTGAGTAATCGCCAAAGTGCTTCTCGCCTGTGTGTGTGTGTGTGTGTGTGTGTGTGTGTGTGTGTGTGTGTGTGTGTGATGCAGCACTCACTGATCTATAGGCGCTCGCTTGTTTTAAAGGGTGTGTGTGTAAATTAGAGAAACACAGGGACAGTTATTTGATTTTTTTTTCCTTTTTTAGTAGAATAGACAAATGGAAGACGGAGAGATAAATAACAGAAAGAAAAAAGAAAGAAGAGAGCAGATGGTGAGAAAACAACAAACATAAAATGGCAGGAGAGAGAGAGAGAGAGAAGGCAGAGAGAGAGATAGAGAGAGAGAGAGAGAGAGAGAGAGAGAGAGAGAGAGAGAGAGAGAGAGAGAAGGCAGAGAGAGAGAAGGCAGAGAGAGAGAGAGAGAAGGCAGAGAGAGAGAGAGAGAGAGAGAGAGAGAGAGAGAGAGAGAGAAGGCAGAGCAGCGCCGGTGAAACAGGAGGAGAACAAAAGAAGAGAAATCAGGATGAAACCCGTGAAGATGAAACAGGAGTCAGTGTGTGTTCTGTCTTCATCTTCATCATCATCATCAGCAACCACTGACCTTTGACACACTGAGAACATGAAGAACACGCAGCTTTAAAAGACGATCTGAAAGGTGAGTGTTGGTTTGGACTGCAGGTGGGTGCAGTCTGGCTGTTTGGTCAGACGGGTATAATAAATAATAAATAATAAATAACCACGTCCAGTTATTTTAACCCAAACCACCATCTTCCCTTCAACATAACTCAGTCATTTTATTGTCTAAACCTCACTGAGTTGTTTCCTGTGAAGACGGAAGTTTATTTTGAAAAGTGACGAGCAGAAACATTATCATTCCAGCTGCAAAATATAAAACACGATTGTTGTTCATTCCGCTCTCTTGATCTGTGTTACTGCGAGAGACATTCTGGAAATGATTTAAATTCATTTACTTTGTGACTTTTAATTTGAAATGTCAGGGAACAAAACGTTTCATAAAATGCTTCTTCCTATATCTGAGTATTTTTAAGACTTTGGTAAGATTGATTGAAGACATTTTAATACTATTCATAGCCTGTGTTAGACGGACCTGCAGGAACCCTGTCGGAACACAAAGGAGATTCTGCACAACTGTTTGAAATACAGAGTTCATATAACCATGTCCAATGTGCGTATGAACATGTGATTGTACACAGCACTCATGTACATTTACACCTGAATGTGTGAGAGCTTTGACAGTGTGTGTGTGTGTGTGTGTTATTGTATTTGCATCTTTGTGAGGACCCAGACTGAGGACATGTTGGCCGGTCCGCACGTCTTCAAAGGACTGCTCGAGGGATAAGACTTAAGTCCTTAAGGTTGAAGTGACAATTAGGTTGTGCTTTATGTTAATGAGGGTCCTTGCGAGTAAATAAAGCATAGAAGTGTGTGTGTTCCCACCAGGTGTGTGTCCAGGTACGCCCTCAGGCTGTCCAGCTCCTGTCTGGGCTGCGTCCAGTTGTCTGTGCTGTCCAACGCCTCCTGCAGCCACGAGATGAACCCGTCCAACTGCTGCACGAAACACTGGGGACGAGAGAGAGAGAGAATTCAGTCACATTATTTAAAAAAATAATAATAATAATAGCAGAATTAATTCTGCTGGAGTCACATGAAAACAACACAGAACACACTGCAGAGGATGGAGAGAACGAGAAGAAGAAGAAGAAGAAGAAGAAGAAGAAGAAGAAGAAGAAGAAGAAGAAGAAGAAGAAGAAGAAGAAACTGAAGAAAATCCAACAGGTAAGAACATTCAACAGAAGAGAGAAAGAAACAGATTGGAAGGAGGAGATGATGATGAGGAGATGAAGGAGAAGAGAGGAGAGAGAGATGATGAGAGGATGAAGGAGAGGAGGAGAGAGAGATGCTGAGAGGATGAAGGAGAGGAGGAGAGAGAGAGATGATAATGAGAGGATGAAGGAGAGGAGAGGAGGAGATGATGATGAGAGGATGAAGGAGAGCAGGAGAGAGAGATGATGAGAGGATGAAGGAGAGGAGAGGGGGAGATGATGATGAGAGGATGAAGGAGAGCAGGAGAGAGAGATGATGAGAGGATGAAGGAGAGGAGAGGGGGAGATGATGATGAGAGGATGAAGGAGAGCAGGAGAGAGAGATAATGAGAGGATGAAGGAGAGGAGAGGAGGAGATGATGATGAGAGGATGAAGGAGAGCAGGAGAGAGAGATGATGAGAGGATGAAGGAGAGGAGAGGAGGAGATGATGATGAGAGGATGAAGGAGAGCAGGAGAGAGAGATGATGAGAGGATGAAGGAGAGGAGAGGGGGAGATGATGATGAGAGGATGAAGGAGAGCAGGAGAGAGAGATGATGAGAGGATGAAGGAGAGGAGAGGGGGAGATGATGATGAGAGGATGAAGGAGAGGAGGAGAGGAGAGGGAGAGCGGCTGGACGGTGTTTCAGAGCTGATTCCAGATGAATTAATTCAAGGACAGAAAAAGAACAAAACAACGAGACCCGCAGGACGTAACAGGTAAACCACACATTAGGATGAACACTGAGGGATGATGGGAAAAAAACAGAGATAGTAGGAAATAAAGGAGGATAGTGAAAGATGAAGAAAAATGGAAACACAAACAAATGTGGGAGAGAGAGAATAAAAAAGAGACTGAAGAATAGATTAATGAAGACGAGTCAAAGTAGAAGAAGAAGAAGAAGAAGAAGAAGAAGAAGAAGAAGAAGAAGAAGAAGAAGAAGAAGAAGAAGAAGAAGAAGAAGAAGAAGAAGAAGAAGAAGAAGAAGAAGAAGAAGAAGAAGAAGAAGAAGAAGAAGAAGAAGAAGAAGAAGAAGAAGAAGAAGAAGAAGAAGAAGAAGAAGAAGAAGAAGAAGAAGAAGAAGAAGAAGCCTGGTGGACAGCTACTGCCATCTACTGGCTGAGACGAGTATTTATGAGCTCAGAACTGAACCTCCTGAAACTCACTAATGTGACTTCAAGAGACGCTTCAGAAAAGATGAAATGTTTCACTAAAAGAGCGACACGCGAGCTCCACCTGAGGAGGAGAATCCACGTGAAAGAGCATCTGATCCAGTATTGATTTGTGCCGTTAAATCCACTTCACTCCTGAAGAGGAGCGGAGGAGACGGCTTAAAAGGAGGAGTCATGAAGGAGACATGGAGGTGCAGAAGAAGAAAGAAAAGAAAATAAATGACTTTCCACCGTGGCTCGTGGAGTAAACACTTGAAGAGAAGATCAGACAAAGTCTCATTTTAGAGACCAAACAAAAGAGATTAAAGAGGTTTAACCTGCTGCTCCTTCAAGGAACAAACGAAAACTAAAGGTATTTACTGTCCTGCACAACTGCACACGTACAAACAAGCCCAGCAGCAGCTCACACGGAGTCCTGCTCTCATCAGGGGGTCAAAGGTTTTGATTGAAGACTCTTTAGAGTTACTGACTCTGTGATTAAAGCCTCTTCACAAACGTTAAATCAAACACAATGAGTAAACCTTCATACTGAATGCTTCATATTTCATTCGTTTTCCTTCAAATATCCTCCGCTAGTGGAAACTGAAGCTGTGATTTTATTGTTTTCATGGTTGTGGAACGGCGCTGATTGATCAGTTCCTTCAGTAACTATTAAAAACATCACAATCCTGAAACCACAAACACGATTCAGTTGATTGTCTCCTGATCATCTCTAATAAATGATTGCGGTGACGAGTTTAATAAACCAGAGAGGTGATTAAAGAGGTTTACAGAATAGAAAAAAACAGGTTTTGTCTTCTATTCTATTATTTCATAACCCTTTAATAAACAATATGAAAAATAAATGGACGATGACAAAGTTTAAATACATTAATATACGTACATTATTTGTATTTACTACATTAAGTCTTGTTCGATCTTGTGTGAGCGGTTTTACAACCCTTTAAATTAAAGTAAAGTAAATAAAGCCGGGCTTCTTCTTCTATGGTTTCAGTGGCGACGCCTCCACAGAGGGAAACACCTGGAACACAAAGGTCAGCGAGGAGCTGCAGCCTGACGTCACGTGGTCTGGATTCAACCCGGCTCCTCTCAGAGACCCGGAGAGGAGGATCTGCATACAAGTGTAACTGTGACTGCAGATCATCGCGAGGAGACGGTCCTAAGAGTCGATACATCCGCCGTTGTTTTTCATATCGCTGGCTGAGAGCGATCCAGAGAACTGATGGCGTGAAGGAGGTGGAGAGAAGGTGAATCTGATGGAAATGACCTGCCGCATGTGTGCACCCATCCTTTCACCTCGCCTACAAATCGCTGCATCGAATCTGTACATGTGTGTGCGTGTGTGTGTGTGTGTGTGTGATGATAAAACGCGTGTTTGTTTGTGCACACCTTCTATGATTCAGAGGCGTCTGTGTGTTGGTGAGCTGGAAACCTTCACCGATTGAGCGGCGGTATGTTAATTACAACCGTGACCCTTAAAAAAAAAAACATCGATATGACTCCGTCCATCTCTCCGCCGCTCGTTAGGGAGGAGAGATGGAAATCAAAAGTATTGATGAGACGGGAGGAGGAGGAGAAGGAGGAGAGGAGATTAAGAGAGGAAAGGAAACAAGAGAGGAGAGGAAGGAAAGAGGAGAGGAAAGAAGTTAAAGAGAGGAAAGGAAAGTAGAGGAAGATGAGATGAAAGGAGATTAACAGAGGGAAGGAAAGAAGTGGGGAAAGGAAAGACGACTAGAGGAGAGGAAAGAGGGGATGAGAGGAAGAGGCGGAAAAGAGACTAACAAAGGGAATTAAAAAAGGAAGGAAAGGAAAGAGGACAAGAGGAAAGGAAAGAGGACAGGGGAGAAGAAAGACTAGAAAGGAAAGACTATGAGAGGAAAGGAAATAATGCAAATAAAGTTCGGGACGGAAAGAAGAGAGGAGATGCGAGAAAAGGAGAGACAGCTAGAGGAGAGCAAGAGGAAAGGAAAGGAAAGATGACTTGAGGAAAGGAAAGCAAGGAAAAGAGAGAAATGAGAAAAACTAAAGGAATGAAGGAGAGAAGATACGAGTGAAAGAATGGAATGAAAAATAAAAGGAAAGGACATAACAAGCAGGAGGAAAGGAAAGGAAGAGGACAGGAGAGATGAAAAGGAAAACAAAACAGAAAGGATGAAAAGCAGATTAGAAGGAGAGAAGGAAGGGAAATTAAACTTTTCAGGGAACTACAAGAAAGAAAATAGGAGCAAGATGAGAGGAAAGAAGATGAAAAGTAAAAGAAGGAAGAGGGCATGAAGGAGTAAAGGTGAGGAGATGAGGAGGTTAAACAAGAGAAGAGGAGAAATGGTGGTGAATAAGGGTGAAAAAGAGGAGGCCAGAGGAGGAAGAGGAGGAAGAGCATGTAGGCGTGAACAGCAGCGTTTGGTTTTGGATATATCGACCAGCATGCACTGGGCTCCTCTTTGAAGTCTCTGAACCAGCGAGGCTCCCGAGGGGCCGAGAGGCCTGCTGGGAGCCGAGACGTCCCGATCTCGTCCTCTGATATCTGCTTCATCTCTTCCTCCTGCGGTTTCTCCTCTTCACCGCCGGATAATTACCGCTCAGCTGACGGCGCTCTGAGAACGACGAACGCTGATCGGTTTGGACTCGAAGTCCCGGAGGAGGAACGTTGGGCTTCGATGATTAACGCGTCACAAGAAGGAGGTCGTGCCAACGAGATGTACAGATGTCCACGGTGGACCGGTCTCTGCTGGAGGATCTGGGTCTGTCCACGGTGGACCGGTCTCTGCTGGAGGATCTGGATCTGTCCACGGTGGACCGGTCTCTGCTGGAGGATCTGGGTCTGTCCACGGTGGACCGGTCTCTGCTGGAGGATCTGGGTCTGTCCACGGTGGACCGGTCTCTGCTGGAGTCTGAGCTGAAGGAGGTTCTGGTGAACCTGCATGACGTCATCTGGTTTCACCAGAATCCGACCCGGTGGCTCCGATGACGAGCATCAAGAATAACTATAGAAACAGACCATCTTCTCTCTGATGGTCTCTTTACTGATGGAGGTCTGATAGAGGATCAGGACTACACTGAGACTGGATGAGAAAGACCTTGTTACCATGCTAGCTGTTAGCTGCGAGCTAATGAGTCGGTTGGTTTTGATGGTAAAGCGAACCGTGTTCTGGTGATCGAGACAGCTGGTGAACGAGCATTTTTAAAATGATGAATTTTCTGTGCAGAGCTCCACAAACGTTTCGGGGAGGATTGAAGTGCGGCGGCTCATTTTCACGGCGTGCAGGCGACGTTATTGGTTTGACTACGTGAACATTGTGCGCTGATCGGCCCAAACGAAGAGAACTGGAGGGGAGCAACGTTTGATTAGAAATTCATTAAAATTATCTTTAATAAAAAACATGGAACCTGTGCAGCTGCAGCTTCCAAAAAACACATTCATATTTTCATGCTGGCATTTTCTTATTATTTATTTCTTTATAATTTTGAAACTCAAACTTGCTTCTCGTTCAAATTTCGAAGGAAGGACGGAAGAAGAATGGAAAGTGCAAAGATGAAAAGATGAAAGATGGAGAGAAAGAAATAAAGAGAGAGAAGGAGACAGGCTGTCGCACCTGACTGCGTCCCTGAGATCGTCCATGGGAGACCCCTCCGCCACCAGCTGTCTGTTGCCGTGGGGAAAGAGTCGTCTCCGCGATGTTTAACATATTAATATGTGGACACACACACACACACACACCTGTCAGCTAGCCAGCATGTCTTTCTCTTCTGGTTGTTTATTCGCTGCCTCTCTTTGACAGAATGACAGACTTGAATTGCAAAAGTAGCTATTTTTGAAAATGACAATAATGATACGGTTTATGTAAACATCATATTCTGTTTGTATATTCTGAATTAGTTCATGTTCAGAGTAAAAGATGTGTGTTATGTTGATATTGCTCAATTTCTAGGATCATTCTTTGGACATGTATACAGCTCATTCATATATATACAGATACATAACAAATATGATTTGGAGAAGCTGTTAGCTCCCGATGTTCACTTTGACGTATTTAGACATATTTTAAAAACATGAAGTTGAATCTAGGTTTTATATTCGCTTTGCTCAAATTTCTATCAGATGTTTGCCGGTTCACAGTGAATAAAGTTCTCAGATTTGACTGTCTGCAGACAAACTGTGCGCTTTACCTCGTCCTCAACCTGTTTATCTATAGAAGCACAAAAGAAGAGAATAACACCCTCCCCCTCCTCCTCCTCCTCCGTCTCTCTCTTATTTTCCTATCCTCTCTGCCCCCCCGCCGGGCCAATCAGACGAGTGTTGATCCGAGTCTGTTGTGTGTCTGACTCCCACTGCTCTCAGATAGGCCGGCCTGCCGCAGAGCCGCCAAACACACAGACACCTCACACTGAGGACGCCGACGCCGGCCCAGACAGCACACACACCATGTGATCACATGACGTGTAGGACACTTATCTAACTGGTGGACTCTCTCTCTCTCTCTCGCTCTCTCTCTCTCTCTCTCTCTCTCTCTCTCTCTCTCTAGTTTGGTTTTCAGGACATCACGATGCTCTTCAGGAGCCACGTCCCATACAGCTCAATTAGGAAACTTTGGGTCGAGCGTAGTTTATCTCCTGCGATTTCATGAAACAAGCCGCAGATGGTTTTACGTGATGTGGACAGATTGTGTGAGCGGGGATGAGGAGGAGGTCAAGGTTAGAGGAGAGGAGGAAGTCTCGGATACAATATTCATGTCCAACAGCAGCGTGAAGAAAGAAGAAAAACAAGAAATACTTACCACAAAGAAAGTTTTGTTTCGAGTTGACAATTTTCTGTCATCAGATTACAAATGTGTTTCTAATAAAAGGTCAGAATGGACGAACAAACACAAGACTTTCACCCAGGAGACCAGTGTTCATGTCCTGTGTTTTAACCACAGACTGTATGAATAAGAAGTGGACGTAGTGAACGAAGTGAAGCTTCGAGTTCGGCGTTTTGTCCGTCGCCATCTTGTTTTTTTTGCAACCAGTGAACAGGAAGTGACCATATATGGACTGAGGAGGAGTGACGTAGAGACGCCGTATACGTCTCTGGTAGAGACCTGTCAATCACTGTGTAGCCCCGCCCTAAAGCATTCCCTCAAACATAACGCAGTTTAGTTGGATAGAAACAGTTTTTAGGACACAGGGTTTGAGGTTTAAAGAGTAATTTAACACCTTCACACATTTAAAAAAGGATTTAAAATCAGACTGAACGTACAGCTCTGTTTCCTGATTTCCTGCTGACTGTTTTTTGGTGTAAGAAAGCAGAATTACTCTGGGGGGCGAAAAGATATTTACAGTTGTGAAAAGATGATAAGATGAGATTCAGTTCAGTTGAACAGCTAAATCAAGTCCACGTCAGGCTTCATTTCCGGTCTTTCCTCCCAGTAGGAAACTAACATGGACGTCTGCAGCAGTCCAGATTTATTCTGTTCTACCTCCAACGCTTCAGATACAAGACTCTGATCAAATCCACTCCAACAGCAAACAGGAGAGTCCTTCTCCCTCGAGGACACACTTCATGGACACATCTGATTCATTTCTGCTCCGACAGGGATCTCTCTCTGAGTCTCTCTCTCTCTCTGAGTCTCTCTCTTTCTCTCTCTGAGTCTCTCTCTTTCTCTCTCTCTGAGTCTCTCTCTCTCTCTGAGTCTCTCTCTTTCGCTCTCTCTCTGAGTCTCTCTCTTTTTCTCTCTCTCTCTGAGTCTCTCTCTGAGTCTCTCTCTCTCTGAGTCTCTCTCTCTTTCTCTCTCTCTCTCTCTCTGAGTGGAAGGACGTGTGCGGAGCTGCAGGAGCGGAGTTTTGAGAGCGATAATTAACGTGTTTTTCGACATTTTTCTTCGTTGGGTAATGTTGGGTATGATGGTGTAGTGGGGTGTGCAGGGTTCACGGGGTTTTTTTGCGTACTTTTATCGGGTTTTTGGGTCTTTTTTTTTAGCGGAGTGCAGCCGGGCAGCAGGTGCTGTCGGCGTGCTAACCGCTAGCATGCGCCTGACGGAGCTAACCAGGGACCACGGCGTGAAGATCCCGCCGCTGTTCGGGTGTTCGTTGGAGGAGATCAGTTTGGCAGTGGGTGAACTTGTCGGCCACAGCCACGTGAAGTCCGCAGCACGGATGAGCAGCGCGGTGGTCATCTTTTTGGACAGTATTGAACTTGCGGATGTGGTGTTGACGCGCGGGATCTACGTGGGTGAGCACTTCCTGCCCACGTATGCTCTCGCCACACCGGAGGTGAAAGTCACTGTGTCCAACGTACCACCATTCATAACGGGCGCTGCCATCGCCAAAGAGCTGTCCAAGCATGGGAAGGTGGTGTCTCCGGTGATAAGGATGCCCTGTGGATTTCAGTCTCCGCTGTTGCGACACGTGTCGTCTCACAGGAGGCATGCTTTCATGATCCCCAGCGACAGGAGCAAAGCGGTCAACCTCAGCTTCAAGATCACTGTGGGCGATTTTGACTACGTCATCTTTGCAAAGACGAACGATTTTAAATGTTACAGCTGTGGGAGAGAAGGACATCTGAGCAGAGCGTGTCCTGGGGAACACGGCTCAAACAAAGACCAGAACCAGAGAGGTACTGAGGAGGACAGAGGGGACAAGCAGGATGGACAAGAGGGAACAGGTGGAGCACGGGAGGTGAGGGTGGAGGAAGCAAGTGGGACCAAGGAGGTGAGGGTTGAGGAAACAAGTGGGACCAAGGCGGTGAGGGTTGAGGCAACAAGTGGGACCAAGGAGGTGAGGGTTGAGGAAACAAGTGAGACCAAGGAGGTGAGGGTTGAGGAAACAAGTGAGACCAAGGAGGTGAGGGTTGAGGAAACAAGTGAGACCAAGGAGGTGAGGGTTGAGGAAACAAGTGGAGCACAGGAAGTGAGGGAGGAGGGGACAAGTGGGGTACAAATGGCGGAAAAGGAGAGGAAAAGTAGGGGACAAGAGGTAATGAAGGACAGGGCAAGTGAGGTCCAGCAGGTGAGGGAGAGTACTGGAGGACAGGTGGAGGCAGGTGGGGAGGTGGACATGGAAGCAGACGAGGAGCAGCTCAAGGCCCCTCAGCTGAAGAGGAAACAGAGAGGAGACAGAGGAAGCTCACAGGCCAAGAAAGTGGCAACTACAGACAGTGGAGGAGCAGCCGAGTGTGAGTCCAAGCCGGAAGAGGACCCTGAGTCCGGTTGGGAGGACTCTGAGTCCAGTCAGGAGGAGAACTCTGCTGCAAACAGTGAGCCCTCTACACACGGTGCTGGCAGCTCTAGGGGCTCTGGAGGCTACAGCGTGGAGGAGATAAAGGAGTTTCTGAGGCGGAGTAAGAATGTGAGAAAAGTCAGAGTGGAGGACTACCTCTCTGACAAGGAGCAGCTCTCCAGCTCTGCCAGGTCTCACATGAGGTGCAAGGACAGAGGAGGGCTCACGAAGCAGGAAGGATACAGACTAAAGAAGATAGTTCACAAAGTGAACAGAGAACTGGACAGAAGTGGGCGCTGAGTGAGAGTCAGATCTCAGCCTACAGACAATTACAGACACGTTCATGTTTGATGGACCGTATTTGTTGAACAGTTTTAAATGATAACGTATCGTGTTCAGGAAAAGGTTGAACTGATTGTAGCAGTTTAGCGATGTTTCGTTTGTTCATATGACTTGAGGAAAGACAAAAAATAACAAAAAAAACGTAAAATAAAGGTTTGTTAAAAAATCAAAAAAACATCTCTGAGTCTCTCTCTTTCTCTCTCTCTGAGTCTCTCTCTTTCTCTCGCTCTCTCTGAGTCTCTCTCTCTGAGTCTCTCTCTCTCTCTCTCTCTCTCTCTCTGAGTCTCTCTCTTTCTCTCTCTCTGAGTCTCTCTCTTTTTCTCTCTCTCTCTGAGTCTCCTTCCTTCCCTCCCTCTCTCTCTCTCTCTCTCTCCCTTCCTTCCTCCCTCCCTCTCTCTCCCTTCCTCCCTCCCTCCCTCTCTCTCCCTCCCGCCCGCCCCTGGACGGATGATTTCTCCGTCCTGTTTTATTCTCCTCTGCTGTATTCAGCGGAGACAGAATGTCATCCTCCACACTGAGACTCTTCTCTTTACTTCCTGAATTAGGCAGCTCATCTATCGCCATGATTACATGCTGCTAATTAAGCAGCTAATCAGCTAATTACCCAGGAGCAGAGAGGAACGACGAGTGAGTGTGTGTGTGTGTGTGTGTGTGTGTGTAACAGAGCATAATTCATGGTAGTTTTCATGCGTTTTGTTCTATATTTTAGGAATTTTTCTGTAATCTTTTAATATTTTTACAAGACAGAAATTAAAGAATCTTTCCGGCTCAGTATCTGCAACATGCATCCGTTTTATGTTTTATGAAATCCAGACTCTTTACATGTCTGCATTGTGCCGGAGCTCAGATGAGCCAGAGGGGGTCTGAATGATTCAGGGCCCTGAACGTGCCGGGGATTATGGATGCTGATCGTGCGTGAGGCGTTCAGGGGCAAGCCGCGAGGGATGAGTGCAAAGAAATGTCTGCCAGCATCCGACCAATCAGAGCCACTGCCTTTACCCGCTGGTGGGAACCCAGAGACGTCTGGTTCCAGGCATCAGGGAAGGCCTCTCTGCCTTGTTCATGTTGCTGTTCATTGTTTCTGTCGTATCGTGTAAAGTGCCTTTGAGTATCTTTTAAAGTGCAATACAAATAAAATATATTAATGTTATTAAAAACAGTCTTCTGTCCATGTAATCAAGATTTCTTGTATTTTTCCTCCAACTCAATAAAATATTTTTGAACGTAGATTCTGAGATATTGGATGATGACTCTGATATAATGTTTGTACTTAAAACATATATTTTAGATATTTAGAAGTATGGCTCTTGTATTGCTGTTTCTATACGTATTTTATTTATTGTTTTTGGATGTTTTATCACCTCGTCAGCATCGAGACGTCGTCGTTATTAAACTTTTGCGGCAGGTCAACGATAACTCTCAATGAGGAGCTTTGATATTTCAATGAATAATAATCAATAATCATCGCTTATTCTCATCAGGACACCTCGAAGTGTTTCATCTCTTTCTCACTGGAAAGATGAAAATACCACTTTGGGTGTGAAATGATCGCCAATATGAGCGATACAAAGCTTTAAAGAGGAGGAACAGGAAGTGGACTCAGCTGAGTCCCTTCTGTTCGTCAGCTGTAAGAGGAGCCGCGGACAGCTTTGACATTTCATCATTCAAATCATCATTAATTATGAATATAAATGTGGCCGATGCGATTTGAATTTGAGAATACGGAGGACAGGAGTTTGATGAGGGGATCAAACTCACGACCTTCTGGGTCACTGCCCCCCCCCCCCAGCTCCAAGGACGGCCGCTCACAGATCCTCAGATTGATCGTGTGTGTTCCCCCCCCTCCCCCCCCCCCCCCCCCCGTCGTCCTCACTGATAATCTTATTGCAGCGCTGTGATTCTGTCTGACCCGGCTAACACCTGATAAATCAGATATGCTGAACTTCATTGATCCCCCGAGGGGAGAAACCGGGACGTCACGGCAGTAAAGTGAAGCGTTACAGACTCCTCAGGATTAGAATGTTAAGGCAGTAAAGGAGAGAGAGAGACAGAGAGAGAGAGAGAGAGAGAGAGAGAGAAATAAACCTGAATAAAACAAAACAATAAAAAGAAATCAGAGGAGCTTCTTTATTGCGCTAATTAAAGGAGCAGCCACGAGGAGGACGGATCCCCAGAGCTATTGACATTTGGCCATATTCAATATGACAGATATGACTGATTAGTTCACCGGGCAGCCTCATCAATAATCCGCCTGCCAATCAAACGTGACCTTTAGAGGGGAGGTGATGAATTAACGGGGCCATGGGACGATCCGATACCGGCCCCTTCCAATCCATCACGACAGCTGTGGGGACCGGGTGGGGGGGGGGGTGACCGGGGGGGGGGGGGGGGGGGGGACTGGGGGCGGTTTTGGTTCGACAGGATGACAAGTGCAGGGATTTGTGTCGTGGTTCTGCTGCGGAAAACATGCCAATGCAGCTAAAACGATGGAGGTCCGGTGCTCTTTAGGAAGAGGGTCGGGTGGAAGGATCGACTACACTTTCTGGTTCCGACAAACATTGGTTCCTGCCGACTTTCACGGTCCCGTAACCTAAACCGAGGATGTTTCTGCGTTTAAAGCTAACTCAACCTGGTGGCAACTTAGAACATAGGCCAGGGTTCAGGCTGTGCTCATCCAGTATTAACCTACGATAAATAACGAGCCATAATTTGTAGATATCCCAAGAAAATCGTATTGTACGTTATCCACATAATCATGAATGTGTCAGTATAAAGCCTGCAGAGAAGCGGTGGATGGGTCCAACAAAGAGACAGCCAAGAGACGTCTGTTCGTTACACTTTGTGGTCGACGGACAATTAAAGTCCCCCTCGTTTTGTTATTTAAAAGGTTTTAAAAGTAGTAGAATCAAGAGATAGAAACTGTCGTGTGGGGAGATGATGGAGTCCTACGTTTTATAAATTGTTCTGATTCACCGAGATCTGAACTCAATGCGAGCTGGGACTCCTCGGCATGTGGTCTGGGTGATCGGATCCCAATGCGACCAAGATCCGATCTCAGAGCGTCCAGACTTGACAGTTAACGATCGAACGAAAAACTGTTTCATTGAACAGAAAAGTGTCGCTTAAGCACTTTACCCCCTTTGAGGTGCGTGTTGTTTGTAGAAGAGGCAGAATACCTGACTTTAAATACATAACTCAGAAGAAATGAGATGAAATGAACCACCAGGGAAAACACACCGACACTGAGCGACATGTCAAAGCGAGGACACAGACAGACAGACAGACAGACAGACAGACAGACAGACAGACAGACAGACAGACAGGACTACTGTCCGTACCTCTATCTTCCTCCAGACGGCGGGGTCGTTGTCCTGACTCTGAATGTCCTCCAGCAGCTGCTGCACCAGGGACGCACCTCCACGCACGTCCACCGGGGGCACCGCAGGCCGCAGACGGCGATCCGCAGACCTCCGTCCCTCCTCGTCTTCAGACTGCAGGTCGCACAACGGACCGGACTCGATGCTGTCGTCCAATGAGGGAGCGAAGTCGCTGGAGGAGGTGGAGCTAAAGCGGCTGACCAGGTTTCGTCTGTAAGGAAGCTGAGGGGGAACGGGGGGGGGGGGCGTCATGAGAATATATTCTGGATCCACGAATGTTTTCCAGCATTTAAGGAGTGAGAAACATTGAAAAAGATAAACGTGATATACCAGTGGAGGCAGGAGAGAAGGCAGGTCGTCCCCACCGTCCCAGTCCGTCAGATCCCAGTCATCCACATCCTGCAAAGCCTCCTGGGTAAAGTCACAGTCAGCGGGCCTCTGCAGGACAAAGAACCAACAGAAACATCAGCAGTGTAGTTTTTCTTCAGCGTAAAACTGGAATTATGTACAAAGAATGACGTGCATTCAGGTTGGAATTAAGATCTGTTTAAAGGTTTACAATCACAAGAGAGTGGATGTAAACGAACCAGAGGGATGGACTGAGCCAGACTTTCCAGCTTCATAGCGAGCATCTCCGTCTTACGGAGCTGAGCGGGGAGGGCCAGGAACTCCTCTGACCCGTACCAGTGCTCCCTCTCTGGGCTGGATCTGGAAGAAACCTGGGCGCCCTGACGGACGGAGGAGACAATCGTCTGATTCAATCACAGTCAAATGAACTACAGATAGAAAACTGTGCAAAGTCAAACCATCAGAACTACGACGGCAACCAATACGTGGAATTATCGGTATTTGACCAAAAGCCTCCATTTCCTAATTCTTGGCCCGACAGACTTAATGTCCTTCCTGTATGTAGAGAGAATCAGGTGAAGCATCAGAGGTTGCACGAGAAATCGAAACAGTAAAAGCAATAACGATGTAAACAAAGAGATCGACGACATCATAACAGGAAATTACAAAACAAAAAGCAGATTTAGGAGTTTTGAGTGCAGTTCTGAAAGAAGACTTTGTCTTCTGTGTGCACAGATAGGCGTAGTTTTAATGAAGTAGTTAAATAAAGGAGGCCC
>NC_136649.1:21729244-21796744 GCF_949748355.1 Melanostigma gelatinosum
CCGGTGTCTTTCAGATGCTTCAATAATTCACAAACAGCTTTAATATGCGAATGCACACACACACACACACACACACACACACACACACACACAGCTCAACAGAGGGCCCATCGGATCAAATTAACATCAAGTCTGTCGCTTCCATCTGAAGTAATTTGTTAGAAGATCTTCAGTCCAGTCAGACTGCTGGGAGCTAATGAGAGCCTGCTGTGTGTGTGTGTGTGTGTGTGTGTGTGTGTGTGTGTGTGTGTGCGTGCGTGCGTGCGTGCGTGCGTGCGTGCGTGCGTGCGTGTGTGCGTGTAACAGAATACATTTTTTCTCTGAAGGACATTTTCTGTCCTGGTGACCTGACTTTCATATTTGGTTATTTTATCCATAAACGGTTGCTACATTGAATATTCAGAAAATATTCATAATACAACAACGTGTATCAATGTCGATGTATAAAGTCAGAAATATAGTGAAATATAGACAGCTCAAAAAGATTCATCACTCATGACGGCAAAAACTGAGAAACAAGATGAAAACTATTTTTTAATGAATTTGACTGACGGTTGATTCACTTTGAAGGGCTTGTTTGCCCGAAGCATGTGTGTGTGTGTGTGTGTGTGTGTGTGTGTGTGTGTGTGTGTGTGTGTGTGTGTGTGTGTGTGTGTGTGTGTGTATGAAAGCACATTTCATTTAGAAGAGACTCATATTTAATATAACACACTCAATCTTCCAATCACACACACACACGTTTTCTCACACTCCGCTCACGTAGAGCGAAGACATGACCTGTCAATCACAGAGTCCAAACATCCAGCAGGGTTTCTAATTGCCTAAAATCAATCTGAAGCAAGTCGACTCGGGCTTTCGGCTCCAATCGCAGCTCACCCTCATCACCGCCGACATCAAGGGCCTCAGAGCGGCCGCGTTCAAACCGCCCGCGACAGCTCCGCCTCGCCCGCGCCCATTCCATCGAATAACCTTCAACTCGTCCGCCGCGGCCCCGTCAGCGCCGCGCGCCTTCTTTTGTTTTTTTACCTTGGAGATCAAACGCGCTGCGCTCCTTTCTCCCTCTGGAGTATTCAAATGAAGCGGCTTCAAAGACGCCCGAGACCAGCTCGGCCTTTTCTGCGTCCGAAGGGTTTTCGGTCTTCTTCTTCTTCTTCTTCTTCTGCTGTTGGACATTTAAGCGGCCAAAAAGAGAAACTCTGGACATTTCCAGAGAAGAGTTTAAACAGTTTTAATGAAACAATGGAGCTCGAGCTGGTGAGACAGATCGGCATCGCGGTTAAAAGTGGATTTGTTGGACAGGAAAGGACGTCCTGCAGCTTTAAGCAACACCTGATGAGCCAAACACACAAATGGCTGAATGTTTTTATCTCCTTTTCTGTTTTAAATTTGTTAAGAATATTTCCAGGGATGAAGACGGATCTCGTGTCGAGGTTGAAATACTGCTGTTTTGTGCATTCTGCATTTAATTACAACCAAAAGAACCAGGACAGCAATAGAGCTGCTATCAGGTGAGCTTAGAGAGAATCTCACCATGTGTTCTTATTGAAATACCACAGAAGAAGAGACATTACAGCCTCACATAGTGTATTTAGTCTTGTTCTGAAGATATTTTATGTTGTCGCACTGGTTCCGATGAAACAGCTGGTTTCCTGTGTCCTCTTCTTCTTCTGTGGTGTTTCTACGTGGTCGTCAACGATCCTCCTCCTCGGTTTAAACTCACAGTGAAACTAAAACTTTCTGTGCTGTTTTACAAAACAAAAATGTTTACGTGGTGAAAAACTGGACATCGAAGGCCGTTACAGATCGATCAAATGCACAGAACACAACTACACATCAGAGACTTTAAAAAGTGCTCGCTCAGAAACTAACTTCAGTTCTGAACATGAAGCTTATTCTGCCTAAACTTCCTCCATGTGCTCCGTCCCGCCACACGCTCCCGGTTCCTATTGGACTGACGTTTAACTGCAAAACGAACGACATCAACCTCTCATGAGACGTCAACAGGAAGGAGCTTTCTGAAACTGGCACATAATTCTGTTTTGATTCCTAAAAAGTGTTTTTAAACAAAGCTCACGGATTAAAGTTGCATTCAGAAACGTATCCAAACTTCGCGGCGTATTCAACTTTGATTCCTGATTTCTTGAACCGACACGTGCCGGTCAGAGGTTTCTTACCTTTTCACGGCTTTTTCCAGATCAATGATTCACAAATCTGAATCCTTGAAATCCACAAATGTGTTTCAAATATGATTAAAAAGAAGTCAGAAAGTTAAAGTTCGTCCGGAGTTAAAGCTGCAAACACGCTCTGCTGCTGCCATGTGGGAGATGGTGACAGACTGACGCGCCAGCAGAGAGAGAGTGTGTGTGTGTGTGTGTGTGTGTGTGTGTGTGTGTGTGTGTGTGTGTGTGTGTGTGTGGTGACCTGCTTTCTTTCATGGGGGTGTTGGTGTTGGGGGGAGGAGGGGTGACAACAGTTGGGGTGGTTATTTTAGGACCAACATCACAAATCACCCCCCTCAACACACACACACACACACACACACACACACACACACACACACACACACACACACACACACACACACACACACACACACACACACTGTAAGCTGTAGAGTCTGGGTGTCATTCTGACCACTTAAAACACACACACACACACACACACACTGTGCCCCTTCAGACCTGCGTGTTAATCTGTCTCCATGTCGTATGTGGATGAGCGTCTGAGTGACTTTCACAGAAGTCACAACATTATTCAGACTGTAACACGTTCGGATCACTTCCAACACGACACAAGTCACAACTGAACTGCAGCAACTGAACCTTCTCTGTGATAAATGCATCTATTAACTACAATAAGGAGTTCAATAAAGTGTGAAACTGTTGTTAAGGAGTCACATTTAGCTCAGAACACACGACCAGAGAAACAATCTCTCCCTGCTGTGCCTCTTACAACCACAGTAATAATCTGCTTAAATAAAAACTGTGTGCATGAATGAATGCATATCCAGAAAACGCTTCACGTGCAACATGTGAGCAAACGGGTTTAAACTGGTTCAGCCGTCTACTTGAGACTAAAGGACGAGGAAAAGTCTGTGTTCAGAAAGAGAACCATCTTTCAACGCTGGCGTGAACGCAAGACTTCACAGCATACACAGCTGTTAACATTTCAAAGGATGAATTCATTCAAAGACAATAATGCTGGAAACACACGTTTGTTCTTTTAAACGACAGAGAAACACACCTTTAGTCTCTCTCATGCAAACACACACACACACACACACACACTCTCACTCTGCAACGCAACAGCTGCCAATTGTGACACTTGCGAGAGAGAGAGAGAGAGACAAAGAGAGAGAGAGAGACAGAGAGAGAGACAGAGACAGAGACAGAGGGAGAGAGAGAGAGAGAGAGAGAGAGAGAGAGAGAGAGAGAGACAGAGAAGGACAGAGAGACAGAGAGACAGAGAGACAAAGAGAGAGACAGAGAGAGAGACAGAGACAGAGGGAGAGAGAGAGAGACAGAGACAGAGGGAGAGAGAGAGAGACAGAGACAGAGGGAGAGAGAGAGAGACAGAGACAGAGGGAGAGAGAGAGAGAGAGAGAGAGAGAGAGAGAGAGAGAGAGACAGAGAAGGACAGAGAGACAGAGAGACAGAGAGACAAAGAGAGAGACAGAGAGAGAGACAGAGACAGAGGGAGAGAGAGAGAGAGAGAGAGAGAGAGAGAGAGACAGAGAAGGACAGAGAGACAGAGAGACAGAGAGACAAAGAGAGAGACAGAGAGAGAGACAGAGACAGAGGGAGAGAGAGAGAGACAGAGACAGAGGGAGAGAGAGAGAGACAGAGAGAGAGAGAGAGAGACAGAGACAGAGAGACAGAGACACAGAGAGAGACAGAGAGAGAGAGAGGGAGAGAGAGAGATAGAGAGAGAGGGCGAGAGGTAATTCAGGTTATTTCCTGGAAAGAAAACATGTTTCATCATTAAAGTCATAATAAATAATAAAAGCAGAGCGATTCTTTCCTTCTCGGTTCAGGTGTTTTATATTTTGTGGTTTAAAGCTGCGTTCACACAGTAAACTGAAACCCGACGCTACGATGCTGTTCACGCTCGGCAGGAGAGCGGCTGGTGTTGCTTCAGTCACTGAGAGGAGGAGGAGCTGACCTCCGTGTAGACACCAACGATGTTTCAACCGCCGCCATGTCTGTTATAGATCATAGATCTCTATGTGAGGTTTCATCGCAGAGCTCTCAGTGAACACAGACGGATGCAATAACGTCAATGACAACAGGAGCAGCATCTCCACGCTGACCGGCTTTCGTGACTTAGCGTCACATGAACTTCTCAAGAAGAAGAAGAAGAAGGAACATTCCTTCATTAGTCCCCCAGTGGGGAAATTATTCTCTGCATTTGACCCATCCCTGTATATGTAGGGAGCAGTGGGCTACCAATGACAGGCGCCCGGGGAGCAGTTAGGGTTCAGTGTCTTGCTCAGGGACACTTGGACACAGGACACGGTGCAGCCGAGGATCGAACCGGTGACCTTTCGATTGGCGGAAAACCCTCTCTACAGTCAGCCACGGTCGCCCCAAGTTGAACTCCAGCTAATACGCCCGGCGCGAATTGGCGATTGTTTGTGTTTTTTGCATTGAATACATGCACAACACAAAAGTTCGCTTTGCGTTCGGTGTGAACAAAGCCGAAGAGTTACTTACGTTGCCTTTTAGCTCTGAGAGTATCTGACGTCGTTTGAGGGAAGTGAAATCAGAGTCAGCTGTTCGAGCATTTCGAGCTTCTCCTTTACATGCATGTCTTCCCCTCCATGTTTAGAGCAGCTCCCAGAATGCCTGGCGGAGCGACGACAGTGACATCAGGAGACGGAAATATCCCGACAGCTGGTAGACGGAGACGGCGTCGTTTAAATAAAGCTCTGTGGGTTTTGAATCAGATCCTCGTCCACTGAACTGATCATGTTCTCTGTGTGACATGTCATCATCATCTCATCCAGGAGGCTGCTGTTCATTCCTCATGTGAAACGAGAACGAAGTAACTCATTAGTTTCCTGTGAAGACGGAACTTTATTTTGAAAAGACTGTATTCCAGAGACTGCATATGAACCGGATTTAGTCGTCGTGACGTCACTCATTGGTTTGTGGACGTTTTGAAGCCTCGAGTTTACCATCTTGTTTTTTTGCAACCAGTGAACAGGAGTGACCATATCTGGACTGAGGAGGAGTGACGTAGAGACAACGTATACGTCTCTGATAGAGACCTGTCAATCACTGTGTAGCCCCGCCCTAAAGCATCCCCTGCTTTATGGTCTGTGTGACTCTAAATGGACCATAATGTACTAAATGAACATCATGCTGTATTGAAGAAGACTTGAAACTAGAGATTGAGACATAAACTCATGTTTACAATGTTTACTGAGGTAATAAATTAAGAGAGAAGTAGAGTCATTTTCTCATAGACTTCTATACAACCAGAGGAGTCGCCCCCTGGTGGACACTAGAGAGAATGCAGCTTTAACACATGAAGCATCGGCTTCACTCTGCAGAAGCAGAAGAACTCTGCTGTGATCATGTAACGAGCGGATATTGACTCGTGTTGCTGGACTTTAGTAGAGAAACGCAAGAAAAATGGGGAGACTCCAGTGCACTTTTGGATGACATTATTAAGTTGCTGACTGAATCAATAAAAATATTGCTGCATCCGTGTCTACTGATTGGACGTGTGTGTGTGTGTGTGTGTGTGTGTGTGTGTGTGTGTGTGTGTGTGTGTGTGTGTGTGTGTGTGTGTGTGTGTGTGTGTGTGTGTGTAGCCTCTCCCTCTCAGCTGCACAGGACATTCTCCACACAGCTGTTACACACCGCCTGCAGCCGGATGCCAGGAAGGCTGAGAGGCTGGCATAACAACACACACACACACACACACACACACACGTCCAATCAGTAGACATTGCATCACTATAATCATGTCCAACAGCCGCTCCGTGGCAAGGTCAGGTTAGAGGAAAATGCCCTGCAGGCAAACGCATTATAAACATGAGAGAGAGGAGGAAGAGAGGGAGGAAGAGAGGGAGAGGATAAAAGAGGAAGAAAAGAGCAGCGAGGAGAGAATACGGTTTCAAACAGCCGTCTGACGATCTGTCCGCTTGCATCTACTCGCTGTCGCACCGACGACCGCCACGCCCGGAATTAAGTCAGCTGGAAGTCAGGCCTGTGTGGTCTGGATGTTACCCGATGAGAGCAGCGAGGAGACGAGGTGAAGCAGGTCTGAGGGGTCCTGAAGGAGCTCATTATCTAAAGCAGGGGTCTGCAACGTGTTTCAGGCCAAGGACCCCCAAACTGAGAGAGAGACGGAGCAGGGACCCCCGACTATATATGTTGAATAAATTGTGTTTTATATTCAATGGGCCTAGTGCCATGTATACCTCTTTACTGTGCATTCAACACTAAGCTATTCAAATAATACACAGGTTCATATATATTCATGTTTTTATGTTAAACATGTGCAAGGTACAGTGAGTAGGGAGGCCGTGCTACTGACATTCATAAACACACCATGTCAGCTGATACCAACAGCAACATTGTCTGTCAACTGCATGATAATCATGCACACAAGCTGTTCAAACTGATGTTTTCATTTTAAACATAAATGTGGAAATGAAAAATGAGTGATGGCCTATTAGTGCCACTGCCATGCATAAACACACCTGTTATCTTTCATACAATACTGAACGATTAAAGTAATGGACACATTCATGTTTAGAGAAAAAAAGAAAAAGACTTGTCTAATCAACCAAAGATTTCGCAGACCCCCTGCAGTACCTCCGCAGACCCTCAAGGGGCTGCGGACCCCCTGTTGAAGACCTCTGATCTAAATGATGCTAAAGGTCTTCATCACTCACTCACTCACTCACTCCTCACTCACTCCTCACTCACTCCCTCCTCACTCACTCACTCCCTCCCTCCTCACTCACTCCCTCCTCACTCACTCACTCCCTCCTCACTCACTCACTCCCTCCTCACTCACTCACTCACTCACTCACTCACTCACTCCTCACTCACTCACTCCTCACTCACTCACTCCCTCCCTCCTCACTCCCTCCCTCCTCACTCACTCACTCACTCCCTCATAACTCACTCACTCCCTCCCTCCCTCCCTCCTCACTCACTCCCTCCCTCCCTCACTCCCTCCCTCACTCACTCCTCACTCACTCATCACTCACTCCTCCCTCCCTCACTCCCTCACTCCTCACTCATAACTCACTCACTCCTCACTCACTCCTCACTCACTACTCACTCCCTCCCTCACTCCTCACTCACTCCTCACTCACTCCTCACTCACTCCTCCCTCCTCACTCATAACTCACTCCCTCCCTCACTCACTCATCACTCCCTCCCTCCTCACTCATAACTCCCTCCCTCACTCACTCCTCACTCACTCACTCCCTCCCTCATAACTCACTCCCTCCCTCCTCACTCATAACTCACTCACTCCTCCCTCCTCACTCATAACTCACTCCCTCCTCACTCACTCACTCCCTCCCTCATAACTCACTCACTCCCTCCTCCCTCCTCACTCACTCATCACTCCCTCCCTCCTCCCTCCTCACTCACTCATCACAGGCGTCTGAACCGACTGTATCTGTTAAATAAAGTAACACAACATACAGAGATCAGCTCAGACTGAACTCAAGCCTTTAACAACATAAAAAGGTAGAAGAAGAGTTCAACATGATGGGGAATGAAGTGAGAGGATGAGAGGAAGGATCACGCTCATGTGTTTGTGTGAAGAACAGATCTGGAGTCAGTGCTAGAGATGGTCTGAACCATCGTCCATTCAGAGGAACTGATTCCATACCAGTGTGTTACACACACACACACACACACACACACACACACACACACACACACACACACACACACACACACACACATTTATATTGTATACATATACGTATACACACATACATACATACATACATATACATACATGTACATTGTGCCATTAAGTGTGTCAGTAAACTACTTCAGTGCGCCATTAATCCCCTGAATGGAACGCAGCCGTCATAATGTCATTGAACGTGTCGGACTGGCCGCTGTGGAGAAGAAGTGTTCAGTTTGTTGTAATGCAGATGTTTCACCACTGGATGGAACCGTCAACCAGAGAAAGAGTCCTTCAGTGATGAAGATGATGCTCACCAGCATCCACCTGTCCTGCTCTTCACTGCTCATGAATATTTATGAGACTAAAACTGAAGCGATTAAAGTGATTAAAAAGATAAAATGATGAGGAATTATGAATTGTAACATTGAAAAGTTAAACCGTAAAATGTGTCGTTTGCATGTTTTTTTTCTTGTTTTGCAAAGTGCAAAGTAGGAAAAATGAAGGAAAAGGTTTAAAAATGTCAAGGCAGGAAAAATAAAAGACTCAGTGTTTATATATTAAGCTTATAAAACCCTCAAACATCTTTAACAAGCTTTTCTTTTTTTGTTTCGGTGACATCATTTAGATTTCCCGTATCATTCTCGGGCTGATTGATTCTGATTGATTCTGATTGATTCTGATTGATGCTGATTGATTCTGATTGATTCTGATTGATGCTGATTGAACTCTGTGAGCGTTTCCTCACATGTGACACAAACACAAAGTGACGGAGGAGTCGAGGAAACATCAGCGTGAACAAAAACAAGAGGACGTCACATCTGTTTGTGTCTCTGCCTTCCAGCTGCGGCCGAACAAAAAGCAGCTCCATACACACACACACACACACACACACACACACACACACACACACACACACACACACACACACCTTATTGTCCTCTTTTGTGTCTGTTGACGAGCTGCCAAACCCTCAAAAAATAGGACGGAAAGAAGACGTGATTGTTGTCAAGACAACACTGACAATAAAGACTGGTGATTGGATGAATTTATTATATATATATATATATATATATATATATATATATATATATATATATATATATATATATATATATATATATATATATATATATATATATATATATATTTATTTATATATATATATATATTTATATTTATATATATATTTATATATATATATATTTATATATACATATATATATATAGCTATATTTATATATTTATCAGGGCTGAAAAGCTTTTACAGTCAGAGTTCGTGCTTTTTAAAATAAGTAATATTATGGAACTGTGTTATTGTTTTCTTATTCGTCTATTTAAATTTATTTTCGGTGAATATTCTGAAAATAAATAACACAAAAATATGTTGGAAAATGAAGTAATAAAAATCATATTGTTTATTAAAAATAGTTTTTTTTACAACTTTTCTTTCCGTTTTGTTTCACTTTCTGTTGTATACTTTATTGCAGAAATTAAAGTAAATGTACATTTTTTTACATACGTTGTTGTTGATACTTATTCCTACAATGTTTATATATTATAAAGTGGAAACATTTTCGTTCACGTCGTGGTGGTTGTAGCATGTTATGAGGTGTTCTCGCCACCAGAGGGAGCCACCAGCTGAACGTCTACTGAGAGAGTAACTTCAGCTCTTGTTCCTGCTGACCTCTAGCGGCAAAACACTGATCCTCAGGCTGCTGTTACGTTACAATTAAAGAGAGACATATTAGTGTGTTTGTGTTAAATTCAGTAAAAACAAAGTAGAGTTTAGTTCAGAGGGTTTAGACAGAAGCATCAGCTGATAAGTGGATCAAACACACACACACACACAGAGAGAGTGAGACACACAATGACATCAGTCACACAACAATGATACAGCTGTCTGTTTCTCTCTCACACACACACACACACACACACACACACACACACACACACACACACACACACACAGCAGAATTGTGTAATCTGAACACAAACAGAGTGTTTGTGTGTTTCTTAACGTCTATCTTTGTGAGGACCAAAGACAGATCATTAAAGCTGTTCTCAGCTCTTCAGAGGGCTGTTTGACACAAAGACGTTCAGGTGCAGAAAGACGTTCAGGTTGTGAAGAAGAAACAAGGGAGGAGAGGAGAAACTAGAGAAGAGGGGAAAGAAAAGGAAACAAGAGAGGACTGGAGAAAAAAATGACAGAAAAGGAAACGAGGTAAGGAGAGGAAAGGAAATGTGAGGACAGGGCAGTGGAGGAAAGAGGTTAGGAAATAGGGAACATAAGAGGAGCGGAGAAAAGATGAAAAGAAAGGAAACATCAAAGGAAAGGAGAGGAAAGGAAAGGACACAAGAGAGGAGACGAAATTAAATGAAAGAAAACAAGAGGAGAGGAAAGGAAAGGAGAGAAAAAACAAGGGATGAGAGTCGAAAATATGGAGAGAAAAGAAAGGAGAGGAAAGGAAACAACAGAGGAGAGGAGCCTGATGAAGAGGAAACATCTGAGTCACTGTCGTTAAAAATACACACTCATCAATAAAAGATCCTCCACAGGATCAACAGCATCTTTATGAATGAATCAGACGAAACATGATTATCACTGAATAACAACAGCACCTGAACACAACACTGTTCAACAAGCCACAGATGTCAGACTTTTCCACCGGCACATGAATGCAGCATCAGAGTTGTTGCTGAATGGTTCCTCAGACTCAAATATAAAAGACGAAATAAGTGATGATTTCAGGAGAAAAATTCATTTAAGATTCACTTATTGTTGTGCGGAAAGTAATGTTAATTTCTGCCGCATAAATAAGAAAATAATCATCTGCATCAGTTTCAATATTTCACCAAAAATAAATATTTGTACTTCTTCTGAAAGAGCTTTTAAAAATGGATTCAAATTCTTCCCAGAGGCAGTGAATGCAACATGAAGAGGAGCTGCGATGAAGAGGAGGATAAATAAAAGAATGGTTAAACGCGTGACGCGTGTGGAAGTCTGTCGTTACGCAACAGCACGGGCCGCGGAGAGCGAGGGGAAGAAGGGCATCGTGGGTAATTTGCCGCCTGAGGTCACGCAGTCGAAGCGACTGATGTTTGAGAGGCATCAATACATGTTGTGGTGTGTGTGTGTGTGTGTGTGTGTGTGTCCTTCTGAATGTATTTGGATCCTGAAGAAGGTTGAACCTCTTGTGTGAGTGAAAAACACTGTAAAGTGTCCGTGTCTACCTTGAGCTGCACCAGGTGGACGTCCACGTGTCTGTTGACGCCGTCTTGTCCCACGGAGTGCGAGAGCTGCGTGACTCGGTCGCCGGTCGCTCTCAGCCACGTCTCGATCTCCGGCAGGTGGAGGACCACCTTCCAGTCGGCTCCGGTGTGGAGCGGCGGCGGCTTCTTTGACCTGAGACACGACCACAGTTAGCTTCAGCTCTACCGACTCGTTGCCACAGTTCACGACCTGCTCGGACGGACACGCGTCGAGACCAGCGTGTGAACCAAGTGGAGCATTTAGCAGCTAAAGAGACATTGGTGGTGGAGACCAAAACCAGAGCTAAAGTGGACAGAAGCGCCACTCCAATGGGACAACCCGTGTCTGCTGGAGGTGTAAATATGTAGCTTTGCAAAAACATTCGCCATAACAAGGTTTTGATGATGATAATATCTCAGGTGTGTGTGTCTGTCAGCTTGTAGTAGTCAGATGAAGTCCATTAAAGAAGCTTTAAGTGGAGAAAGTGGAGAGTTCTCACTACTTTCACAGACATTTTCTTTTTTTTGCCATATTTTCTGTTTTAAAACTCCAAAAAACAAAGATAGGAACCTCTTATTTACTGGAGATGCTTTTAAGTTCGTACTCACGACCCCTTTGTCACAATTTTAATCTGAATTGTTGCAGAGGCCCAAAGAGGCAAAACTATCCAGCATTTCATGTCGTAAAAGTTGGGGTAAATATTCCAGAAGTTCAGGACGAAATAAACATTATTTGTACGTTTTGTAATCATATTCCGAACTTCTTAATCATCATAACATGAACATTTGCTTCAGACTATTTGACGATTTAACTGAGAAAGATAAGTCGTCGTCGTCATGGCGGCTGATTTGTTACCTCTGGGAGGGGTCTCGTCCCAGGTGAGCTCCTCCCCCAGTGAGGCTGCCCCGGCTGGGGCCCGGGCCGGGCGACGAGGCGCCGTCCTGGTACCGATGCTCCGGGTCCGGGCTGACGGCGGCAGGGCAGGTGGAGGTGTCGGGGTCCAGGGTCGGGGTGACGGAGGTCACCATCGGGGACGGCGGCTCGGGGGCCACGGGGGAGAGAGCGGCGAAGCTCATGGTGGGAGATAGAGAGAGAGAGAGAAAGAGAGAGAGAGCAAGAGAGAGAGAGAGAGAGAGGAGAGGATTCCTAATGTGGGTGGACGAGCCTCACTGGAGTAAACTGGAGAAAAGGAGAGAGAGAGAGAGAGAGAGAGAGAGAGAGAGAGAGAGAGTGGTCGATCAAAATAGGTTTGAGATTAGAGAAGGAACAAGTTAGGAAAGAAGACAAGAATATGAAGCGTTTTTTTGATCGGCCGACTAGCTGCAGCTACACACGATGCTGTAGAAGTTCCATTATGTGTGCAGGTTATGAGTAGTTTGTACGTTTAGTTGACTTCCTGTTCCTTTATATCCTGTAGAATAGTTCATGTTAATATTAACGTGATGTTACTGTACTATGAAATATTATTACAGTGAATTGAGCCAAATGATTGTATTTCAATAGTTTCACCTGCTGCAGATTTTAGGAAAAAATGTGAGATGAACACAAACGCAACGACGAACACCATCCGCCATGTTCAAGTGCAACAAAACACCCAACGTGTGTGTGTGTGTGTGTGTGTGTGTGTGTGTGTGTGTGTGTGTGTGTGTGTGCAGTCTATTCTCCAGAGAGGAGCTGGACAACCCTGAACCTCATCATGTGCTACCCGTTCCAAAGACTCACACACACACACACACACACACACACACACACACACACGGGGGGGGGGGGGGATGGTGGGTGATGTCACACACTCACACACACTGACTGAGTTCCAGCATTGTGTGGTGAAGGGTGGAGGGGCCTCTCTGTTCGTACAGAAAGCTTCTTTAGCTCAGCAGGTTTGAATGATGTGAACATGAAACATGTTCAGCAGGTTTTCATTAAAGTTTAACTTTGATCCTGAGCTGACTGATTCAGTTCCAGACTGGTGTTAACTTTACTTTCCTTCATTCAAATTATAGAAACCACAATTAATAATGCTGAACACAATTATGATTATGTGTAGCCCCGCCCTAAATCATCCCCTGCTTTATGGTCTGTGTGACTCTAAATGGAGCATAATGTACTAAATGAACATCATGCTGTATTGAAGAAGACTTGAAACTAGAGATTGAGACATAAACTCATGTTTACAATGTTTACTGAGGGAATAAATCAAGAGAGAAGTAGAGTCATTTTCTCATAGACTTCTATACAACCAGAGGAGTCGCCCCCTGGTGGACACTAGAGAGAATGCATGGAGATTCTTGTTTAAATAAAGCAAATTGTTAGAATCAGCCACACACTGGCTACGAAAAACAAATATAGATATGAACCACTCTGCAAGAACGGACAAGTTCAACAGGAAGAATCATGACTCGTCTGGCAGGAAAATGATGAAGCATTTTAGTCTCAAACGCCTCCAGATGTGTTGACCGAGCGCTTCACGAATGAACCTGACCGTCAGTAAACACGATAGCTGCTGGCTGGTTACGCTACTGAGGGATCACTGGGAGGAGCTGCTCCAGTCTCCTTACGCTCAACCATCTCTACAGTAGGAAAGAGGAGGCAGGAGACGAGGGAACAGGAGCTGGAGGTCACACATTAAGATCTAGGGGCGAGTCAGCAAGAAAACAGCTTTCTTTAGAAATATAAACTGCTGAAAATGCATAAAAATAGAAACTAAGAATGGAAAAAGTGCAGATGTAAGCAGGTGGGTCCAGAGTCTGCAGGAGAAGTTACGTCTCAGCTTGAGAGCTGCAGGTTTAAAGACCTGGTTCTAGTGTGGACCGACTCTCCTGCACTAAAGCCGATCATCCGGTCCCGTGACATCGGCTGTATTCAGATCAGTTCCTAAAATCAACACGGAGGTCGTCTCGTCACAATAAGACGCTCTGAATGTCCACACTTTGTTCATGATGGTCTCTGGTGCCGTAAAGACATGAGACTTAAAATGCATTCATGAAACAAACACATCAATGCAGCTCCATCAGCCGGATAATCTGAGAGAGAATCCTGCTCACACACACACACACACACACACACACACACACACACACACACACACACACACACACACACACACACACACAGACGTCAACGATCCGACTTCAGCCATCAAATCAAACATCTTCAAATGAATCTTAATGTGAACAATGAGAAGAGATTGAATCCTTCAACACCACACACACACACACACACACACACACACACACACACACACACACACACACACACACACACACACACACTGCATTAGTTCATAGAGTGACATCACTTCCTGTGGACGATGCAGACAGTGATCTGGGCCGTGATGACCTCATACTGACCGGAAACAACTTCCTGTTCTTCATAGTCACCATGTTAATGATGTCATCGACGTATTCCCCTTTGAAACACTTGTCTTCTTCTTTCTTAGGTCCTTCTTTCCTTCCCTACATCCTTCTTGCCCTCAATATGTCCTTCTTTTCTCCCCAAAATCCTCTTTTTCTTCTCTACGTCCTTCTTTCCTTCCCTACATTTGTGTCTCTTTCCTTACATCCTACTTGCCCTCCCTAAATCCTTGTTTCCTGAACCACATCTCATTTGTCTTCTCTACGTCCTTCCTGCCTGCCCCGTGTTCTTCTTTAGGATCTTATGTCCTTCTGTCAGTCTCTACGTCCCACATCCTTCTTTCCTTACTCGCGTACAGATATCTATTTCAACGGATAGTTTCATCTACGGTTTGGCCCCTTCGTCCACACGCGAACAGAGTTTTAGGTCACAAAAAGGGATATTACTTCCAGTATCTGTGTGGACATGACGTCATTTCCTACAGGCCCATTTCCTCACCTCCTCAGAGTCTTCCTCACCTCCTCAGAGTCTTCCTCGACACGATGCTGTTCCTAAAAGGCCGCTGAGACGTCTGAATATTATGTGCAACGAGACTCCCAATAACCATCGTCTTATACTTCAACACCAAGAAACAATTCAACTCTGCCAAAGGTAATAAAGCTCACTGAGCATGCTCACACTCTTCTTCTGTGGTATTTGACGTGCTGTCGACGGAGCCTTTATTGCCACCTACAGGCCCGGTGAGTCGTTATTGCGTTGTCGTGTGGACGGAGATATCTCAGAACAGAATCCTGAGCTGACTGATTCAGTTCCAGACTGGTGTTAACTTTACTTTCCTTAATTCAAATTATAGAAACCACAATTAATAATGCTGAACACAATTATGATTATGTGTAGCCCCGCCCTAAAGCATCCCCTGCTTTATGGTCTGTGTGACTCTAAATGGACCATAATGTACTAAATGAACATCATGCTGTATTGAAGAAGACTTGAAACTAGAGATTGAGACATGAACTCATGTTTACAATTAGCAGGGAGAGGGAGCAGGGAGCAGGGAGAAGGGAGAAGGGAGCAGGGAGAGGGAGCAGGGAGCAGGGAGCAGGGAGAAGGGAGAAGGGAGCAGGGAGAGGGAGCAGGGAGCAGGGAGCAGGGAGAAGGGAGAGGGAGCAGGGAGCAGGGAGAAGGGAGCAGGGAGCAGGGAGCAGGGAGCAGGGAGCAGGGAGCAGGGAGCAGGGAGAGGGGAGAAGGGAGCAGGGAGCAGGGAGAAGGGAGCAGGGAGCAGGGAGCAGGGAGAGGGAGCAGGGAGCAGGGAGCAGGGAGAAGGGAGAAGGGAGCAGGGCGAGGGAGCAGGGAGCAGGGAGAAGGGAGCAGGGAGAGGGAGCAGGGAGCAGGGAGAAGGGAGCAGGGAGCAGGGAGAGGGAGCAGGGAGCAGGGAGAGGGAGCAGGGAGAGGGAGCATGGAGAGGGAGCAGGGAGAAGGGAGCAGGGAGCAGGGAGAGGGAGCAGGGAGAAGGGAGCAGGGAGAGGGAGCAGGGAGAGGGAGCATGGAGAGGGAGCAGGGAGAAGGGAGCAGGGAGCAGGGAGCAGGGAGAGGGAGCAGGGAGAAGGGAGAAGGGAGCAGGGAGCAGGGAGCAGGGAGAGGGAGCAGGGAGAAGGGAGAAGGGAGCAGGGAGAGGGAGCAGGGAGAGGTGTTGGCCTCTCTCTGTATGCAGCAGGCAGAGCGAGCTCTTCTGCAGAGCAGGCCTCCATAACAAAAGCTCAGAGACACACTGGGAGTCACCTCCCTCTGCTTCTTCTCTTTACTCGCATCATTCTGCCGGCGTTAGCTTCACACGGCTCATTAAATCTGCATTCCATGCAGGATTAGGTTTAACACACACACGAACACACACGAACACACACACTTTCCTCTTTCATATACACACAACACAGGAGGGAGGTGACAGAGAGCAGATTCAGCAGTACGTACCACATCTCTTCTTCCTCTTCTTCTTCTTGTTGTTATGTTCAGTCCATCTCGTTCCCTTCTTCTCTTCCTGAGTGTCGGATGTTGGGAGGATGCAGAGAGAGAGAGCGACGAGGGAGGGGGGGACAGAGAGAGGAGGGAGGTGCTTTTGATGTTGTGGCAATCCCACTGCAGAGAGCGAGAGAAAGAGAGAGAGAGAGAGAGAGAGAGAGAGGGGAGAGAGATGGTGCTTACAGAGAGGAAAGCTAACGCTAACGTAGCCACCAGCTCAGTGTGGGACGGTGCGATAGACGGATGGGAGGGTGATGGTGATGATGATGCGGCACCTTTCAGTATGGAAACAGAGAGGGGGGGGAGAGGGGTGCCCTGTTACCTTGGAAACTGAGATGATGTGATGGAGAAGGTGGAGCTGAGCTCTGATTGGCTGACAGGGTGTGGCGCTCCCCTTCCTATGGGAGGAGGAGGGGGGGGGGGATGACAGAGCAAAGGCTTCGGTGGTGAGAAGCAGCTGCTCTCTCTTTTTCTGTGCCGGGGGAGGAAATAAAATGCTGCACAGAGACGACAGGAAGTCATCGACGCCACCGACTGGTGACTCCTGGAAGTGCAGAAGAAGAAGAAGAAGAATAAGAAGAAGAAGAAGAAGAAGAAGAAGAAGAAGAAGAAGAAGAAGAAGAAGAAGAAGAAGAAGAAGAAGAAGAAGAAGAAGAAGAAGAAGAAGGAGATGCAGGAGAAACAAGAGTGAACAAAAACTATTTATTTGCATCTTTTAATCTATAAGGAAAGAATGATGTGAAGAGACAATATCCAGTGAAAATGATAATTGTGTTCCGTGCAAATACGTCCACCCACAATGCATTATGACATCCTAAAATTATGTAAACATTATATCAGTTTGGTCCAACTTTTGAATTTGACACTTTTAAAAATGCATCACAAACTAAATGTATCACACTGACATATAAATATCAACATTTGATTCGTGTGAAATTTCCAATAAAACTCAGATGTTAAAGGACGATTTAGAAAACGAAGGAAAACACTTTCATAATTATTAAGTCAACAAACAAATATGCAGATATTGATGTGCAGTTTGATCTCAACTCCACTAAATATATTTTGAGAACATTTACAGCAGAATAAAGACTGCAACATCAGACTCTACAGGAAGCTCAAAGAGAACTGATTAACATGCAGTTCACATCTTATAGTTCATTCAGTTACAGTAATTCATTATTTGGCAGAATGTGGAGACATTGTTCAACTGGTCCACTTTGTTGAGTTATAAATCACCTTTGAAATCATTCATATCCTTAATATTATTGTACAAAATAAATATATACAGTGGTGATTGTATTATAATTTCCTGAACACGTCACTTATTTAGCTTCCTTACTTTTCCTTTTGTGCAGACTTATCACCTCTTGCATTCTGGTTTTAAATATTTATTTAAAAAATAAATAATGAATCATTATTTATATATTCATTACTAAATACGCAACAATCAAAACAAAGAAAATAACATCTTCAGATGTTATTTTTCAGTCAAAAACATCTGCTTCATGGTGACAGTGTGAATGTGGTTTGGTCAGATTTTACAGCACTTGCCATCAGTTTGTGACAGTAGAAGTATTCAGATCATTTACTTCAGTGAAAGTACTAATACCACACTAACACTAGTACTACACGATATAAAGTTTCTCTCTTTCTAAACTAAACCACAGCGCCATCTGCTGACAGACTCAACAGTAACAACAGTTCTGTGTGTGTTTCCACCACGGAAATTAATTTAAACTTGTTTTCCGGTAGAATACATGAATTGGAAGTTACCTGTTTTGGTCCGTTTTCATCTTGAGTTCCATCTGCAGCCATGTTCCTCTCCACACGAGGCTCTGGCCCACACACTTCTTCATTCCATTATAATGTTTTTAAAAGGTTTGTAAAAGTAAAAACTGTGTCTTTAGGTTCTCAACTTTAAGTACAACATAAAAAATAAAACCAGACACAAAGGTAGGAGGCCTGAAGCTCGCGACAGCGGACTGAGCAGGTGGGCGGGGTGACGGGGAAATGACACTGTCCAATATAAATAAAGTTTGTCATCAGGCTGTTATAGATAAGAGAATTAAAACCACAAAATATATACATACGTATATTTGTATTACTCTGTGTAAAGTTTAGGTGACATAATGAAAAATATTTTCTGAGTTGTGGGACAAAGCTTTAACCCTAACCCGTTCACAAAATCATCTTTTCTTTATTTTATCTGCAAATATACGAACCTCAAAGATTATGACAAAATTAAGTATTTGCTAACAATACTTCATCATTAAAGTTTTAATCCACCTCCATCATCTAACAGCACAATAATAAAGAGGGCGTCTACGGAGCAGTGAGAAATTAAGAAACTTTAAAGTAAATATGGAGACGCTCTATTGGGATGAATGTTATTTTATGTGTTTCTACTATAAATATTCAGTATTCAGAAGTACATTTACTTTACTTGAGTATTATTAATGTGATACTTCGATTTAACTATAATCCAGAGGCTAATATTGTACTTTTTGCTCCACTAGATTTGTCAATTATGATGTATTATTAAAGGTTAAGATGAGGTGTACATGAGCGTTACATACGTGCAAGTGCACATTTATACAAATAGTGTAATCGAATAAAATGATTATCATTCTGTACTTTAAGTATATTTTGATGATACTTTTGTGCTTTTACTACAGTACAATTTTGAATGCAGGAGGTTTACTGTAACAGTGTCTACCCTGTAGTATTAATACTTCTACTGAAGTCAAAGACTGACTTTACTCCACCAGCGTTTATTTGTTGGAAATGTGTAAAATCAGCCAAATTACAGGAGTAATGTTTAGAAAGCTGCAGAGAAAAAAACAGCTGACTCTACTGATTTGATGACAGTTTAACTCAACTTTTATTGACAGTTTAAACTCCTGAACCTTCATTTTATCCTCAAATGAAGATGCCATGGCTTCTTTGTTGTGCGGTGCAGTTCATCATTTGATCACTAGGTGGAGCTATTTACCTTCTCCTGAAACACAAAACCACTCACAACTCCTATTCACACTATAATCAATATAATCAATATCTCATAACTATGGATCCTTGTTTTCTACTTTTTATTACTACGGTACAGCTCAACCTGGGGGTCGGGCCCCTCTGAAGGGCCACAGGACTGATCTGAGGGGTCGAGAGACTAACGGAATATAACCAGTAACTATAGCTGCTCAATAAACACAGAGAAGTAAAAAGTACTATATTATACGACTGTTATGTAGTGAAGAAAGTATAAAGTACCACAAATATTCTCCATAAGTAGGTACATGTACCACCATAGTGTACATTTGAATGCTTTTCTTTAAAGTGAGTATTGTTTCAATAAGTTCTGCTCCTTTAGTGATTGTTGTTATTTTTATTTGCTTTTTCTTGCCTCGGTTGTTTTTACTACGTACGGGTTTAGTTTGTTTGTGCTGAATGAGTTAAATAATAAAGTATATATCTCAATATTACTACTACTTCAAACAGTACTACCTGAGAACCTCTTACAGTTAAATATGAAACCCAACAGAAGGCGTATATATTTATAAACGTTATAAACCCGTAAAATTCAGCTAAAAGAAGATTTAAATGATACATATTCACAGCAGATTTTGGAAAAAAAGAAACTTTATTTTGGAAACATCATGGAGAGAAAACAGAGTTTTAGAGTTTGTTTCATTTCTGAAAATCATTTTATTTACTATAATACACAGCGATGACGTTAAGAGTCAGATGGTTTGTACACCGGGGTGACTGAGAGCAGGTCGACAGAATGACAAAAGATAAAGAGTTGACTGATTGATGAGAATACTACAGACGAACAGCTTCATCTTTATTACCCCCCCCCCCCCCCCCCCCACCCACCCACCCCCACCCCCACACACACACACACACACACTATGAACCTTGAGCTTGTGGATCAGGACGCTCTCATTACACCTGAAACTGTTGTATTGTTGGCTGCGTTCCAGTCGGAATGTTTGTCCCCTCCAACACACTCTGCTCGTCTCAGTCACACCTTTGAGGAGAACAAAGTCTCTCGTCCGTCTGCGGCACGTCCCATTCCAGACACGTGTCTCCTTCAAAGTGTCCTTCTAACGTCTCACTTCTGGCTCCGTTCCATTTCTCTTCAGCTCGACCTTTTCACTCAAATTAAAAAGAAAAAAGAAAGAGAATCTACGTTGGCTTGATTCCTTTTCTACTCTTTGAACTTTGTGTCCTCTAACGCTGTTATGAATATTGTTAAATCTTTTAATTTCAGGAATAATTATTTCCATCATTGTTTAATCTGTTAAGTTTTGATTTAGCAAATTAAAAGTCTTCAAATGTCTTATTTTGTCTGATGAACAATCCAAAACCCCAAAATAATAAATATAGAAGAATAAAGAATAAAATTGTTGAGCTGGAGCCGAACTTCTGGCATTGCTGCTTAATAAATTACATTATTCATTTTTATTTTATTCTTAAAATAAACACAGTAAAATATTTAAAGTGTTTCAGCACTCGTGAGAAGATGAATAAGGTCATTCAAAATTAAACTAGTTCGTTAAAATAGGGAAATATTGGCAAAATTTGCCAATAAAACTGAAAAGGAAAAGCTTAAATTGCCTCGTGATGTCATCTGGCTACAAATATCAACTGATCAGGAAACAGCTGACTGGTTTGAGGAGACACACGTCTGAAATGGGACACACCCCGGTTCCATAATGGGATTCATCCGTCGTCGCTTCATCGAGACACTTTGCCGATCACATTTCTAGAGGAAAATAAACCGGGTTTTAACCGTCCGCAGAGCAGAGCAATGCATTCTGGGTATAAACAGATTAGTAGCATTAATATAAACACCACAACTGTCAATAAAATAATTTATATAATAAGAACATTAACTGGGAATAAGTGTGTAATTCGGTGCTAATTTAAAAGAAATTTAGCAATTAAATACAAATAAATATTTATTATTTGCTCATCTACGAATAAAAACTTGATTCTTTTATATTCCAGACACGTTGAGCTGTGACCCGATTAAAAGACTCGCTGGGTGACGACAGTAACGAACTGAATTAAATGGATTAGCAGTGTGTCACTCTCTACTTCCTCTGTGAAGTACACGCGCTAGAGGAAGTATTCAGATACTTTTACTACGAGTAGAAATACTACGATGTAGAAAAATACTACAGAGACGTAGGAGCGACTACATGGAGCTCAGACGTTTGTTTCTTTCTGAAATGTGGAGTATAAGTACAGTAACTGGCATCGGATGGAAGTACTCAGGTAGAAGTAGAAGTACCTCGAAAAACAGAAGAGTGAATACTAGGAGTGAATAACAGAAGAGTGAAAAACAGAAGAGTGAATGCTAGGAGAGTGACTAACAGAAGAGTGAATAACAGAAGAGTGAATAACAGAAGAGTGAATAACAGAAGAGTGAATACTCGGAGAGTGAATACTAGGAGGGTGAATACTAGGAGAGTGAATACTAGGAGAGTGAATACTAGGAGAGTGAATACTAGGAGTGAATACTAGGAGAGTGAATACTCTAATACTCGTTTAACATCGAAGGAACGCCACAAAAACACGAGATCAACAAACGACTGAAGTTTGAGGTGTTACTAACTTTAAACCTTTTCTTGTTTTTTGTCATCGATGAAGAAAGCGACGAGGGATTTCCTCTTCTACGACGAGCTCCCCCCCCCCCCACCCCACACACACACACACGATGGGTTTCAGTTACACCATCAGAACCACAGAGAAATATGATTATAGCTTCTGACAGATTATAGTCCAGTACCCGGTGGTATTTCACTACATCAGCAACCTCTGCTGCTGATACATTTATATATATATATATATATATTTATATATATATATATACTTATATATATATTTACTTCCCCTATTTAGGGAAAACTATTCGACATATAACCAAAAATATGATATTAAGAGTTAATTTCTTGCATGACGGAAAATAATAGAAAAAGATCTTTTCAGTGGAAATGTTCCCTCTAAACCCAAAAACATATTCAGATAAAATGATGCAGATCTGAACACGAGCTCCTTTACAGCTTCAAAGCGTTTCATTTTTTTTTTTACTTTAAACTTGTCTTTTCTCACTAAGTGGCAAAAAACAGAGACATGCACATTTTTTTTTGTTTCCAACAAACCAACAGAACAAAGAAACGGAAATGAAGAAGAGGGAGGCGTCTCTTCCACGGAGAGCAAAAAACAGAGGAAGTCGTTGAAACTACGAACCGATCGGACCCTGAACGCATCGCGACAAAGTGGTTTTAAAGAGACAAGAACATCGTGAAGAGTCTCTAGTCGAGTCCACGGTTTCTATTCCCTCCTGAATCCCCCTCTTCCCTCTGAAGGGAAGGTACAAACTGGCTGTAAAACAGACCTCAGGTCAGTTCACACAGACACACAAAGTGGGTAGAAATCACAAAACAAAAACAAAATGTTGGAAAAAAACGACGTAAACAAACATGAAAATCGTCATGTGGGAGCTTTGACACAAACCGTGCATGTGCTGTCCTGTAGGGGGGGGGGGGTGTCAAAGTTCATAGAGTGGGGGGTGAGGATTCATTCTGTCCTTGTCCCCCCTCCCCCCCAAACATCCCAAAGATAATCCACAATGCGATGTTTCTGTGAGGAGTTCACGTCACGTTCTCCTCGTCTCCTCCTACTGACCGCCTTCTGGGTCAAAGGGCAACAGAAGAAGAAGAAGCAGAAGAAGAAGAAGCAGAAGAAGAAGAAGCAGAAGAAGAAGAGGAAATGTTTTCCTTTTGTTGAAATGTCAAAAAACAGTCAGTGAGTCAGTCAAACATCAAATAAGTGTTTCCATATTTGAGTTGCAGTCGTGGGGACTCTTTGAGTTTTTACTTCCCTTTTCTGTAGTCTCGGACCAGGACCAGGGGGACAGGGTTTTAAGGGGGACAGGGTCTTGTGCTCAGGACCCCAGTGTGCTCTATCATGAGGGTGAAGAGGGAGGAGGGGGATCTTTATCCAAGTCAGACCCTGCTAAACGATCAAATCAGTTCCATCATCGACTAATTTCAGTCTCAAAAAAAGGGGCAGTTGGATCCCAAAGAATAGTTCCCAAAAAACAAAAGAAAGTTTACGTCCGATTGTAAATTCTCTAATTCGGGATTGAACGGCGCAGGACGAGCCGATCTCTCAGATTAGTTTAATCCAACAAACGGTGGACGTGTCTCTAAGCTCCTTCACCTCCAAACAGCAGCTGCACCGACGGGTTATTTCATTATGGATTCTAACAGCAACCGCCGTTTGGAGACGACCTCCGGGGTTAAAACAACCCCCTCGGCTTTTTTTGTTGTATTTCCCAGCATGCCTTTCTCCCTCCCCCCCACCTCCTAGATGAGCGGGTCGTGGTGCAGCGTGTGCTGGATCTGCTGCGGCTGCAGCGGCGGCGGCAGCTGCAGCGGCAGCAGAGCCTCCACCATGCTGTGGCAGTGCGGCGGCGGCGTGCCCTCGCTGCCGGAGCACTCGGCCATCTCGCCGCCGTGGAAGAAGTAGTCGCTCTGCAGGATGAAGGACTCGATGACGGCCTGGTTCAGCTTGGTGGAGGACAGCGTGTCCTTGTTCTCGAAGTCGGGCCTCATCAGCGTCGGCCAGAAGCAGATGGACAGGTTGTCGGCCGTCATCAGGGTGGTCTTACTGTGCTGGCTCACCCTGACGAGGAGAAACGGTTCAAACATCACAACCTGAAGCAAACGCTTCACGGTTTGGTGGTTTCAGGTAAAGAATCTCTCTCTCTCTCTGTCTCTCTCTCTGTCACTCTCTGCCTCTCTCTCTCTCTCTCTGCCTCTCTCTCTCTCTATGTCTCTCTCTCTCTCTCTGTCTCTCTCTCTCTCTCTCTGCCTCTCTCTCTCTGCCTCTCTCTCTGCCTCTCTGTCTCTCTCTCTGCCTCTCTCTGTCTCTCTCTCTCTCTGTCTCTCTCTCTGTCTCTCTCTCTCTCTGTCTCTCTCTCTCTCTCTCTCGCGTTTAGGAGAGTGTGTGTGTGTGTGTGTGTGAGTGTGTGTGTGAGTGAGAGTGTGCATGTATCTGATTGTGTGTGTGTGTGTGAGAGTGTGCATGTATCTGATTGTGTGTGTGTGTGTGTGTGTGTGTCTCTTACCTGTTGAGGTGTGTGATGATGTATTTAAAGACCTGGTAGTTGACGGAAGGAAACTTCTTCACGATCTCACGCAAAACCTGCAGACGCTCGATGTAGTCCACGATTTCTAAACACACACACACACACACACACACACACACACACGGGGAGAGAAGACAGAAGGTGTTTAACATTTTACACACACTCTCTTGGGAAACGGAAATTATACTCTCTGGAAAAACAAAAGGCTGAGACGCTGCCAAGAGCAACTCCCACACTGTGCGCACACACACACACACACACACACACACACACACACACACACACACACACACACACACACACACACACACACACACACACACACACACACACACACACACACACACACACACACACACACACACACACACACACACACACACACACACACACACACACACAGCTCTATCCTGCATCACGTCTCGCTGGTTAAAAACAAAAGAGGTCAGTTGTGGGTTTTTGCAGAGTAAGAACCAAACAGCTGATTCAAGACTCAACCGTCGTCTTTATTATTAAACTACAGACCAGAAATAAAACATAAAACACGTCTACTGAACTTAATATCTGTAGATTACAGTGTTTTACTGCCTGTGATGTTCAATACTTTAATGTTTCTTGAACAGTTTTTCATATATTATATTATTGTCTGTGTTTATTATTATTAACACATTATTTACAGCCGTAATTCTAGAGAAACGCAGCAGATCCTCACATTCGAGACGATGTAATAAATAAATGTTGTTTATTTTTATTTATTAAATAATTTAAAATGAGTCAAATCCGCCAGATTAATGTTTAATCTCCTAAATGATGACTCAGGTATTGAATCAATAAGACTGAAAGGACGTCAGACAGCGATCCTCAACAGTAATAATATTTATCAGATCAAATGAATCAACATTAAAAAGGTCAGAGCTGATGTTTCAATGAACTGACTTATTATTCAGGAAGCTTTATTATTCTATTTTAATGCATAAAAAGTCCAAAAATATTGCGTATTTTCTTTTTTGTGAATTATTTTCTTTTTATTGTGAATTAGTCGGCTGTTAGTTGAGCATCACGTCTGTGAAAAGTGAATTAAGCTGCAGAAAACTATATATAATATTTTGTGAGAGGAAGATAAGAGATATGGTATATTATTATTATGTATATATAAACATTCTATGACCTGATGAAATGGCAAGCTGTGTAAAACAACCCAATAACAATAAATATAGACAATAAAATAAAAGCGGTTGAATTCCTGGAGTCTCCTCCACATTCCTTGTTCCTCTCCAGAGGTTCCATCACTTTCCCGGCGGCGAGAAGCTCGTTGGAGCTGAAACTCCGATGATGAAATATTTAACGAGCAGATGTGAAATAAGAGCTTCTTCCTCCGGATGTCACAACAAAGCTGCTTCTACGCAACTGTGAATATTCCAAAGGCCATGAATCCACGCTGCCATGCACCAACACGAAGAGATCACAGGAAGGAACAGTTTACCACCGGACTGACTTCATCATTCACAGCACAGTATATCGCACACCGCGTACCCACAATGCAATGCGTTCTGTGCGGTGATAAAACCATAGACGGTTGAGTTTGAGACACGATCTCGTGAAACTCGTGAAAGAAACGAGGTCTGGAGAGAAAAATATAATGTAGATATGAAGCGACAACATGAACGAAAACATGCTGAATAGAAACAGAGAGAAAGGACAGAAGAATCAGTGAGTGAATGAATGAATGAATGAGGTTGACGCTGGGTTTATCCACCAGATACATGTTTATATCTGGACTCTAGCTAAAGTATTCTACACACCCAGGTCTGGAAAGTCACTTTGTTGCAGAGATGAGCTGAAGAGAGAGAGAGAGAGAGAGAGAGAGAGAGAGAGAGAGAGAGAGAGAGAGAGAGAGAGAGAGAGAAGGGACAGAGATGAGCTGAAGAGAGAGAGAGAGAGAGAGAGAGAGAGAGAAGGGACAGAGATTAGCTGAAGAGAGAGAGAGAGAGAGAGGGAGGGAGCAAAGTATCAAAATAAAAAGAGAAAGGGAAGTAGAGAGAGGAACATTTTCCAGAGAAGAAGAACCAGCAACGTCAGAGTATTTGTGGCTCATTAATCTGCTGTCGTCAGCCTCAGTATCACCAACATACAACCAGGAAACACACACACACACACGCACACACACACACACTCACACACACTCACACACACACACACACGCACACACACACACTCAGAGCGAAGATGTCTGACAGCCTGCAGCTGAGGATGAAAAGCCTCTTAAAGAGAGTGATGTGACAGAGAGCTGTGTGACTTAACGACACGTCTGCAGCACTGAAGACAGCAGCTACAACAGACAAGAGGTGAAAATAACACGCCTGGTTTTTAATCTGTATTTATATATTTTAACAGGAACAAAGTCAACGTCCAAGAGATTAAAAGTGGTTTTGTAAAATGTCATTTTATGTTTTTAACTTCATGTCAAGATTGTATTTTCATGGATATTTATATCAAAGTTCACAGCTCTTCCATCAGGTTTCTTGTGTATTTCTTCCTCACTGCTTGTTGTTTCATGACTCGGCTTGTTTGTGAGTTCTTACTTGCGGCCTCCACCAGCTCCGGGTGCAGACTGTAAGGGATCAGAGGGTCGGGCAGGTCGGCGAAGAAAGCCTTCAGAGCTCCGGCAGCAGCGTTCACCGCCACGTCCATCACCACGAAGTCAACACAGTGATCTACAGAGAGAGAGAGCGAGGGAGGGGGGAGAAAGAGAGAGAGGGAGGGGGGAGAAAGAGAGAGCGACAGAGAGGGGGGGGAGAGAGAGAGAGAGAGAGAGGGAGGGGGGAGAAAGAGAGAGAGACAGAGACAGAGAGGGGGGGGAGAGAGCGAGAGAGAGAGAGGGAGGGGGGGAGAAAGAGAGAGAGAGAGGGAGGGGGGGAGAGAGAGGGAGAGAGACAGAGACAGAGAGGGGGGGAGAGAGAGAGAGAGGGGGGGGGGGGGAGAAAGAGAGAGAGAGAGGGAGGGGGGGAGAGAGAGAGAGAGGGAGAGTGAGAGGGAGGGGGGGAGAAAGAGAGAGACAGAGAGAGAGAGAGGGAGGGGGGGAGAGAGAGAGAGACAGAGAGAGAGGGAGGGGGGAGAAAGAGAGAGAGACAGAGACATAGAGGGGGGGAGAGAGAGAGAGAGAGGGAGGGGGGGAGAAAGAGAGAGAGACCGAGACAGAGAGGGGGGGAGAGAGAGAGAGCGAGGGAGGGGGGGAGAAAGAGAGAGAGACAGAGACGGAGAGGGGGGGGAGAGAGCGAGAGAGCGAGGGAGGGGGGGAGAAAGAGAGAGAGAGAGGGAGGGGGGAGAGAGAGAGGGAGCGAGAGGGAGGGGGGGAGAAAGAGAGAGAGAGAGAGGGAGGGGGGAGAGAGAGAGAGACAGAGAGGGGGGGAGAGAGAGAGAGCGAGAGGGAGGGGGGGAGAAAGAGAGAGAGAGACTTTTTAATAATAGTTTATATTTATGGCAACAGAATATGTACAATTGTACGTATGAGGAGTATGAATAATTGTATATTATAAACCATAATTAAAACCTTTCTTTAGGGTTCTCATTCATTAATATGAATATTATTAAATATGCAGCATGAAAATAATCGACATCACAAACAAACACATGTTGTGATATTATTTGTGGTCGTATCTTCCGGTCGTAGCCTCCTTCACCTTCAACACTGTGTTCATTGACTAAAAGATGGAGTCGACTACCCAGAGTGCACCTCTTGCACACTGAAGCACTTTTAGGACCGCGTTTAAACTCAGACCTGGGTCCGATAATCCACGTTGACCCATTCAGGACTTCACTGGGTCGGTGCTTCAGTTTGAGAGGATATCAAAGATGAGACAGAACCTATGGTGTCCAGAGGGGAGCTGTTGGGCAGCAGCAGCACAAGTCAAATAAAAGAGATAAAAGAGGAGTCACCTCCGGGTTTTTACCACGAGCCCGGAGTGACGATGCATTCGCTCGCGTTGGTTCCTGTTTGCACACTAACCGTGAACACGAGCATGAGATCCACCGCTCACACGGATCACAAGGAGGACGCAATCTTTACGACACAAATACTGTTCCAAGTATTTCACTTCGTCATCAGAAGTCTGCTTACAGTCTCTTCGTACGGTCGGCTGACATTCGCCACATTTTTAAAAGCTGAGTTTTTGTATTTACTCTCAGTGAGTCTGTAAGAAGTGAAGCTGACTTTATATTCATGTAATAAATACACAAACGTCAATCAGAAGATAGGACAATAAAGAGAAGCGAATGAATAGATTTGGTTATAATATTGTGACAGACGTGATGTCACCACTCAGACCTTCTTAAACGGATTCATTATTACCTTTATTATCACACTGATCCATGGTTGCTGCTGCAAAGCCTTTTAAAAGGTGTTTCTCTGTGTTCCTGCTGTAATTTTACACACTATTGTGTGAAGGTAGGTGGTCTTCATGGTCAGGTCACTCACAAGCTATATATTTACACGGCGATGTCACAGATTATATGAACGATAACACCAGAGATAGCAAATAAAGCGATGAATAATGAAGGTGAGGCTCCCCGGCTCGAGTGACTTCATTGATTGTAAGAGTGGGTTTGCTCAGCAGCACCTCGTGTGCAGGTTCCACTCTGCTCCACCGCCGCATGTGTTTCTCTTTAAGCACTTCTGCTGCTGCTCAGGTTCTTTCTCTCTGCGGGTTGAATTTATTGCGCACATCACTCAAAGCGCTACTCGATTGGTAACATGCGAACTCCAGAGAACGTTCATGGGAAAATAATTTAGAAATGTGAAAGAGAAATATATAACGAGGACCATCTGTGCTTTGAAACCGGGGGTTACCCGTGTGCTCCTTCTGAAGGGTTCTAGGTCTCTGAAGATGTGTTTATGAGGTTCTGCAGGTGTTCTGAGGTTGTTACCTTGATCAAACTGTTTCTGGATGTTGTCCTGGTCCGTCTTGTTGCCGCTGACGCGATACAGACCTTCTGTGGTCAGACCTGCAGACACAAGACATCACACGGCCTCAGTAACAGACAGACTTCATTCACTGTTACAGGAAGAATGAATCCAAACAGATGGACCAGCAGGAGCAGCAGTCCAGGGTTTTCTGGAAACACATGCTGAGACTGTTTTGGATCGAGTCTGAAAACATTCACGCCATCAAGTATCTCAGGACTTTTGTCTTTCGAGGTGTTAACAGCATGTGGAACAACACTCGCTGGTTATCCCGACGAATTTGGGCTTTTTTTCCCAGATTAAAATCTTGAGAACGCACGATACTCCAACGAGTACCGGACCACCAGCTGATCCACATGCTGCAGTCATCAAAACACAAATACACAAACACACAAACACACAAACACACATGAATGCTTTCTTTTCTGAGCCTCGAGGCATTGGGTCGAATTATTGATCAATAAAAAACGGGCAACGACGCATGAACGTCACAATCACTGAATAGCAGAGAGAAAATATAAATAATGACCCGTGAGAGGTAAAGAGAGAGAAAGTAGTGAAGAAGAGGATGAAGATGGAGGGAAACCAGCTGCTATTGTCTGTTGATGCGCCGATGATTTTACAACCTGAGTGTGAAAGTCACTCGTTGTCTTCTGATCATCTTGAGTCATTTATCAGCCACTGAAGTTCAACGTGAGGCGTTCTGTATCGCTCGTCGCACTGTGACTCATTTCTTTTGTAGCTCGTCTTCCTTTTGATGGAACTGATTTGTTCGTAACTATTTATGAGTCATAAATACTTTCGTTATTTCTACATCTGTGGTAAAATGTCCCGACTCTGGAGCTTCTTAATAAACGCATTGTGAGCTCTCTCAGCTTCACAATACAGCGTTCTGCTCGTTGCTGTAATCAGGATGTTGTGCCCGTTTCAGGTGCATTGCTGTTTCAGCTTTAAGTGACTAAATTAAAGATCAATATTTTCATTTCTTTCCAGATAAGACGACACACGTGGCAAAGAATCTGGTCCCAAACATCACAAAGCAGTGGTTTCTCCAGCACGTGTGGACAGATTCATTCATAATTTAACATCTGAGAGATGTCGAACAACACAAGCCGTTACCTATTTACAAGAGAGAGAAACGTCAACGCGAAGCAAACATTCATCCCGATGATGTCATTGAGATCCGCAGAAAATCTGACGACAGCGGCGAGAATCATCAGATAAACGGAGAATAAAGCGCTCAGTGTGTCCGAGTCTTCAGCAGCATTTCTACACATATGGAGACGGAGTGTCTTAATTAGTGCTATAATGGGGCTGCACACACACACACAATCCATACAGGTTGTAGTTCTGCTCTGTCGCTGCTGCAAGGTCATCCACACTGCAGTATGCATGTCTGTGTGTGTGTGTGTGTGTGTGTGTGTGTCCCTGCAGAGGCAGTTAAGCAGAGACGGTATTATGTAAATTCAGCTTTAATGGCTCCAGGTAAATCGTGTCATGTGTGGGAGTGTGTTCATTGGTATCTGGCTGTTCATCCGTGAATACGTGTCTTTGTGTTTGTCTTTGAGGAGGAGGAAGTCCTGCTTCACATGTCTGAATCATTTGAAGCCTCGTCGTCACGGTCATGAGACTTTTCTGCAGATTGTGGTTGCTCTGAACAAAGAGATGAACACGGAGACGTCCACCACAAACCACAAGAAGCATCCAGAGAGAAATGGCTCAAATTTAAATATGAGCAGGACAGCTTTATTGACGAAGTCTTTACTCAACAATACTATTTACTCAACAATTCATATCTTCAAACGGACAGTTTGGGTTCCTGATTACGATCAGCTGAGCTGCGTTGTTCTCAATGCGTTGTATCACTGCATCAATATGCAAATGAGTCACCTGTTGTTACACCGCTGAAATAATGAACAGAGAGATTAAAGAGCTGGAAAAATCAAAGACACAGAGCAGATGGTCTGTTTGCTGTTTTCACACCTGATCATCCACCTGGACGAAAAACGGTGATATTCAATAAATGTACAAAAAAAACAAAAAAGTACAAAATAAATAAAAAAGAGCAGCTGTTTATGGTTTTATCTTCATCCAAAGCAGAAAAACTAAACCAAAGATCTGTCGTAAGTTAACCGTGTAGCTTTAGCTAGCTAGGATGCTATTATGTGTATATTTGCTACATTGTAGAACGTAACTGAGCTACAATGTAACAAAGAGTGACAACAGCTAAATAGTTACACATGTGTGTAGGAACTTTATTCTCACAAAAGTTAGAGAGTTCTGCAGAGAGGAATTTGATGATTTTTTGTAGCTAACAGGAAGTTAGCATCACTGGTTTCTTCGACAAAAGAGCCATCAAGATTCTCACATTTGATTTTGAATTATTGCAGAAAATATTCTGTGTGTCAAACAAACGTTTATGATACTTTAATGTTTGTTCATCAAGCTAATCTTCACTAATGAACTCCATTCTTATGTTTGAAGAGTAAAGTAAGAAGCTAACGTTTACTCTTCACCAACTTAACCCTATTTCCTGTCGTGTTCATGAACTGTTACTTCAGAGTTCAGTTGTACCACTCTACCACGCGCCCTGAATGCAGCATCACTCACTCACCTCTGACCTTAAAATGACAAAATGTCTCCACCCTGTAACATCTCTCTGTCCTTGTGAGGACATTTGATTCTCCACAGGATGCACACACACACAAAGTACACACATACAGAGGCACAAAAGACACACACGCACACACACGCACACACACACACACACACACACACACACACACACACACACACACACACACACACACACACACACACACAGATATCAGACCTGAGAGGAAGGAAGCTAACAGAGGAGCTCATGTTTGCATGTTGGGATCTGATAAGACTTGTCCTACTGAGATATGATCTCATATCCTGATGCACACACACACAAAGTACACACACACACTTACTGTATCACAGTTCCTCTCATCACTCACTATCGTTTTTCATCTTTATCTTATCTCAAAGCTGCTTCACTGCCCCTGTCTGTCTGTCCCCTGTCTGTCTGTCTGTCCGCCCATTGGCCAGTTATTTTATTGCCGTGACAACCATCTGCTGTGGGAGGGGACAGGAAGCCAGTTCAATCAGCGAAAATCAATCATCGTCTATTTTTAACTGTTGTTTCACCGGGCAGTGTGTGTGTGTGTGTGTGATTGATGGATTATACAACTCCTCCCTTCGAGGCCCGATTGATGAAGTTATTTTAAACTCTACCTGCAGATTAAAGCTACATAAACATGATTTAGACTATTGTGACAAATGGGAATCAATCACAATCATCACATTTAATATCATTTTCTGCCCACATTAAATGTTCCAAAAACAAAGCTGATGTGTTCAATACTGCAACATAAAGAGAGAAGTGTTCACTGAAGTCTATAAATTAAATAAGTGTGACATTGTTCAACACACAGACTGATTGTTGTGATAACTGGCCCCGAGTAACAGATCCAAACACACACTCTGTATGTTAACAATCCAGAGTCTCAGTCACACACCAACAGCTGTGCACGGTGACATCTGACCTCAGCAGTCAGATAAGTGCTCATCAGATCGGAGTGTTTACGTCTTTATAAAGAGACAAACTGGGGACAGACGCCCGACTGTTGAGGCGCGTTACTCACATTACGATGATGAGTTTCAGGTGTTGAGATCATCAGATGAAAGAAAAAGTAAAAGAACACGTAAACACGCACTCTGTGTCTGTTTACCTCCACAAACAGGAAACCATTTACAACAAGACCTAAGAATGTTTTATGAACCCGCCTTCATATTGCCTTTAGCTTTGGTAGTCCACATTGTGTGGTCACATGGAGTTGGGTCTTTGATGTTTTGTGATTTATCTTCTGTTGAAACGTTTAGGGTTGGGCATCAAAAATTCATACTTTGGGTTCAAATAAATCACATGAAAACCCTCTAAACAATGAGAGTATCCCTCTAATACAAAGCCTCGTTTCTCCTCTTCCTCTGTCTCATAGAGACATTTAATGCCACTAAATGTGGATTCCACACAACAGACCATAAAGCAGGGGATGCTTTAGGGCGGGGCTACACGGTGATTGACAGGTCGACATCCCGGCGTTGTCCAGTCTGAGAGTTATTAAAGTTCTGTTTTTGTTGCTACTAGTGTTACCTTGTTTAAAAACACAGACAGACAGTAAACTGGACCTGCTGGTTTCCACTTCCTTTCAGCAGATCCCAGCCCGCATGTTCCAGTTTCTCAAATCCAGGACATTACGGTCTTATCCCCGCGCTCATTATAAAATGTGGTCTGACATGCGAACATGCACCGACTCCTACAAGGAAGATGAATGTGCAGGTAAGAGCTGTTTTCTTTGTTCCCAGAGGACACTAAAACGCAACTTTTCCCACAATCCATTGGCTGTTAAATGAGCTGAGCTTTCTGGTCTGGAAGTCATTCTGCTACCAATGTGTGTGTGTGTGCGTGTGGGTGTGTGTGTGTGTGTGCGTGCGTGTGTTTTTTCTCATACACAGTTGTGGTCCGGTGGAGTCATCATTTTCTCCGTTGGTGTGTTAATTTAATGACCGACCCTCCACACAACCATGGGTCAATATAAATCAATACAAAGGCTGCAAGGAGAGTGTGTGTGTGTTTGAGTATGATTTAATATCTGGGCACCTTGGGTAACAAGATCCATACCCCCCCCCCACACACACAAACACACACACACACACACACACACACACACACACAGTCTCAGACAACATCTGCAGTCTGCTTTCAGCCTGAGAATCACAATTCCATCAAATGTACACTTTTTCAGATTCTTCACGTCGCTCTGAAACTACAATCTGAGCTACAGAGGAAGTTTCAGCAGATTCAGACAACTCAAACTTTTAAAAGGTGCAATTATACGGAAGATGTGGACAGAATTTCAGTTTAAAACATTCAATAAATGAAGTAACACGATGAGCAGAAGGTAAAGAGGTTACAGCGTTGTGCTGCAGAGATATCTACTATGGAGAGGCGATAGTGAGACACTGTAGCGTTTGTGTTTGGAGCCTTGAGTTTGCCATCGCTAACTTGGATTATGGCCGTCGCCATGTTGTTATTTTCAACTAGTGAACAGGAAGTGACCATTTCTCGACTGAGGAGGAGTGACGTAGAGACGCCGTATACGTCTCTGGTCGAGCGAGACCTGTCAATCACCGTGTAGCCCCGCCCTAAAGCATCCCCTGCTTTGTGGTCTGTGTGACTCTAAATGGACCACAATGTACTAAATGAACATCATGCTGTATTGAAGAATACTTGAAACTAGAGATTGAGACCATAAACTCATGTTTACAATGTTTACTGAGGTAATAAATCAAGAGAGAAGTAGAGTCATGTTCTCATAGACTTCTATACAACCAGAGGAGTCGCCCCCTGGTGGACACTAGAGAGAATGCAGCAAAGCTGAAATGAGCCCCGTTTCTTTGGAACGTGGACATCAGACATTAACCCTTTAGAGCCTTTAAGACAACAGCAGAGATATCAAAGCCCCCCTCAGGACATCAGAGACCAGGTTGGACGATCTACTGAAAGAGTAACTCCCCCGAGGGTCCACATCAACGTCAGTGTACTGGTCATGAGCAGAACTACAGATAATATTCAGCCTGTAAGATCGGCTGTGTAATCTTTTCTGTATCTCTGGAGGAGCTTTGTCAAGTCATCAGGGTCATCTCGGCTCTGAGACGACACATTTATAGAATAAAAGATGAAAACCTGCAGTTTAAAACTGACATTTACCTGCCAGGGAGGCTCTAGAAAAATGAAGGCATCAGGTTGCATTGTGGGAACTGTAGGATCCAGCATTATAGAACCTTTACCCATTACTAGGAATTAAAAATCAGGCTATTTTTACTGCGTCAATTATTTTCTTCATCGCCGCATAAACTTCTCATAAAGTGAGTGAATAAAGAATAAACAAATAAACAGCCGACATATGTTTAACATGTATGTGTGACATAAACATTTCATTTATATTTAATATTGTGTCGCAGACAATCTGTAATAATGTAAGACAGCTGTTCAAAAAACAAACAAAACTTTTAATAATTACAGGAATAAAGAATTCACAACATAAACACGGCAGCAACAAACAACCACACACACACACACACACACTGACCTGAGCTAAGTGTGACCACGGTGTGTGTGCGTGTTGACAGTAGGACAGATGTCCAGCTTTCAGGAAGCGACAAGAGTCTCTCTCTCTCACACACACACACACACACACACACACACACACACTTATTTCCAATGTAAGAGAGACAGATGGGCCATTTTATAAATAAAGACGTCAAACTGCAGCTACTGCTCTATTTACACACACACACACACACGTTAACTTTCTAGTTTGTCATTTTTTAATTTCATCTCATTATTTCACCTGCAGCAGAATGTGATGAATGATAATGAGGCCTAATTACTATATTGCAACACAAACACACAAAACAACAACCGAGCTATTCTCTCCTGCAAAACGACAACATTATGAACACAGTAAGAGATTCGACACGTTTGAGTATTCTGTGTTTCTTTTCACTGAATTTGCTGCTTTATTTTGTAAAATGAGATTCAACCTGTTGTTACTCTGACGGGCTGAGGTAAAAGATGACGGCGCTCTGATCGAGATGTTTTTGGGGTCGATCGCCAAAAGCAGTATCTTCTCCTTGTGTGTGTGTGTGTGTGTGTGTGTCCAGATGTGTCGCTCTGAGAGCAGATTAAAGAGCAGGTGAGAAAGCAGACAAATGAGTATTGATAAGAAGAAACACTGTTATAGATGCTTTTTTACCTCCAAATGTCTGAACACAATATGGTATTTTAGTATTTCTCTGCACACTAAATATTTATGCTGATCGATAGATTGTATATGAGAAAACAAAAAAACAACCTCAGACACCTCGGATGGAGTATTGAACACGTTTTAGTTTTGAGACAACAGCAGACAAACATCTGTGTAGAAACGTGGTGGAATATTCCTTTAAAGTTCACTGTGATGACGAGAAGATAAATACGTTTCACTGAATGCACAAACATCTGCTACGACAGACATTTAAACAATGACAGCATTAATAGGTCAGTTCTTAGCTGTCTCACACACACTCTCACACACACACACACACTTTGGGGGCTAAGTGACGACCCGGGGGAGAAGAGGATGGAGAGAGGAGATAATGATGAGATGGAGAGGAAAGAGAAGAGAAGGAATGAGGAGAGCTTCACAGGAGATGGATGAGAGGAAGATGATGAAGAGGAGGAAGTAAGGGGAGAAAGAAAAGAGAAAAGAAAGGGAAGATGAAAAAGAAAAGGGATTAAAGAGGAGACAAAGAAGAGGAGAGAGAGAGTCAGCACCTCGTGTGGTACAACATGGCCGACTAAACGCCCTCCTGAGACCTTCATCAAAGCCTCTGCATCATCAGAAACACACACAGCTACTGCTGAGTGAGTGTGTGTGTGTGTGTGTGTGTGCGTGTGTGTGTGTGTGTGTGTGTGTGTGTGTGTGTGTGTGTGTGTGTGTGTGTGTGTGTGTGTGTGTGTGTGTGTGTGTGTGAGAGAGAGAGAGTGTGTGAAGCCTGCAGCAAGGTGCTCACTGAGGTCAGTGGCTCTCAGGAGGGCGACAGACTGACGTGTCTGGAACAGCAGGACTTCAGAAATCCTCTCCTCACTCTCCCATTAGCAGCCACACAGCCCAGCTGTTCAAGGACTCGTACACTGTTTGTTTTAAACCAGTATTCTGCTCTCAGACCTGGAAGTAGTCCACCACTGTGCCTAAAATGCTGACAGCTCACATTTCTTAAATTCAACTAATTATGGGAGTTTCTGTGGTTACGCAAGAACCCAATTAAAAAAACGATGCCAGCTGTAACCACGAGTCACACACCGTTTATCTCCGACACGAGAAACAAAACAGGAATCTCAACAAACACTCAGCAGAAGAATCTGAAACTGAACAGAAACAAAAAGCCCAAATCTGAACCAAACTTTTATATGGAAACGATCATTTAAATAACTGACGCTGAACGGTGAGAACTGAAAACAAGGCGACTCGCTCCTGATTGGCTCAAAAGGAGATGACAACACCAGAGAGCCGGGACATCTTTACTGCCTGAGTTCATTTTAATAACTCAAATTCAGCTGAATGTTTGAAAAAAAAAAAAAGGATAAATTTTGAGGGCAGATCTACACGTCCAAAAACAGACATGTGACCGGACCTAACATGTCGAAAGATTCTGCAAACATCAGTTCTATTCACTACATTTTACTGGCGTTTACGTGATCATATGATCACGTAATAATTTACTAATTTCACTAATGTATTCATGTGTTCTCAGCCGTTGGTTGTATTTAAAACTATTCAAACTACCTCATTGGGAGTAACTATTAAAAGTAGAATGAAACACATCTCTATTTATAGACAATATGTTGCACCAAAGTTCGGTTTTTAGTGGAAAATGTCTCCATTAAAGCTGTAATTTACACCAAAGCTTAAGGGAATACTCGTCTCTGATTGGCTGGTGGGTCCTCAAACACACATCTAGGTCGACCATAAGAGTGTCAGAGCTGACGGTAGTCGAGTAACGCTCATCTTTACGTCATGTTCATCAACGTGAGGTTGTCCTTAAAGGGAAATGTGCAGGTTTTTTATTGATCTTAGTCAGGAAAAAGAAACGGAATAAAGAATGTAACTTCAGCTGCAGGAGCTCCGACAGCAGAGAGATAAATATCTCAAAACATTGGCAAATAACTTTTATCAAAAGAAGATGAAGTGAGAAAACACATGGTCTCTGAGTCTCTCCGCTCGTAGTTTAGTCCGTCTGTTCAATGGCCGACGATGTAATCCAAGGTGCCCCAATTAAATGGAGCTGGCAGAGGGAAGGACACTCTGATTTATCTCTCGCTCCACTTCTCACATTATCTCCTTATTGCTCACATTGAAGTCCACGCAAGCAAAGCGTGGGTCACTCTCTCTCTGCTGCCCGTTGTTTTTCAGCACGCTCACATGTTGGCTGGCGCCGGTGAGGATATATATATTTATAAATATATACAAATATATATATAAAGAAGAGAAAGAGAGAGAGAGAAGGGCAACATAAGGGCTTTTCAAGGTAAACTAATGGACGACTGGACTGCTCAAACACAGCCACACACACATTTACACACAAGCCCCCATTCGACCAGATGACTGCCTCGGAGCCAGGTGGCATCGCACTCACCTCCATCTTTCTCTCCACACAATCTGCCCCAAGGACACACACACACACTAGTCCATCTTAACACCACACACACACACTCTGCCTCCCTGATGTAGCCGCCGGCCCGGCTCAAACCAGCCTCGTCTGTCCCCCATAATGCTCTGCTGCTGCACAAACGCTCGCTGGAGGCCAAAACCCATCGCTCTAATCTAATCCTCACATTGCCCCCCCTCACTTTAAGGAACACTGAGTGAGTGAGAGAGTGAGAGAGCGAGAGACTTCATCCGCAGAGTGGTTTTCATGAGGATCTGTGTCCACACTGAGATGAAGGGAATCTCTTCTTCTTCTTCTTTCATTCAGCAAACAAAGGAATTGTTCATCACAGCCAGCATGTGGTGCAAAAGTCAAAACGCATGATAGGAAATAGAGAAATGTACAATAACAAATGTGAAAAAATACATGAAAAACCATATCTGTTTTAAGGTGGAAGAGATGTACAGTTTGTGGAAGATACTTTGAAGTGCTTTAGTTCACAGTGTGGAATATAAAGTTTGGAGGACACACACACTCTCCTATCTCTTGGTGTCTCGGAGTCGGTGAGCAGGAAATCCAAAGGGAAGAGATTCAGACTACAAGCTAGGGAGCAGGGTGTAATGCAGAATGTGTGTGTGTGTGTGTGTGTGCTAAATGAAGATAAATGTGCTTCAATTTTAAGAGGAAAAACTGAACTAAAAACTTAATCAAGTCGAGACACTCAGGAGCCTAAAATTAGGTTGTTATGCAACACACACACGTGTCAAAGCCCTGACATCCTCTGTAACCGCAACAACCCAGACGCAGCCTCACCTCTGTGAGACCTGTACCACAAACATCCCACACACACACACACACACACACACACACACACACACACACACACACACAGGTTTATTTCATGCGGTTTAAGCTCCAGTTCGTCTCTCTGAGGAGAGTCAGACAGCAGCCGGTGACTCAGACACCTGAAGTGTTGGGAAACTTTAGCCGTGACTCAGCTTCAGTTACGACACCGCTAACAAAAGAAGAAACGGTCAAAGGTTCCAGTTTATCAGCGTATAAACAGGAGAACACACCTGCTGGGACTGATCGGAGCGGCTCCAGTGAAAGACTTTCTTCTTCCTGGTTTGGTGGAGAAATGTTTTGTGTGTGAATGAAAAATACAAGAACAACTGGAATAAATGTTTGTTGTGTTAATATGCAGCGTTCACATCAACAAAGGAAGTACAGCATCCAAGTGAGCTGCATGGGTTTATATTTCTCACACAAACATTTTATCTCCATTTTATGTTATTATTCTGTATATTGTACATAATGTTCTTTATTTATTTACTTGTGTCCTCTATAAACGGCATTAAGAAGTGAAACACAACTTGTTTTTAACTGCGCACACGACAATAAACTTGAGTTTTGGACTTAAATACGTCGACATGTTGTAAATTCTGCAGCGTCGTGGTTCATGCTGACACACACCCGTCCTTCACAAACAATGAATTAGCATATTGCTAATGTGAATGTCTGTCAGATGTGCTGTCGCTGCATTTATTTATTAAAAAGACTGGATTCATGTAACGAGCAGAAATTGACTCGTGTTGCTGGACTTCCTTATATAGAGAAATGGGGGCGTGGCTAAATGACAACTGGCCGCCAATTCTGCATGCAGACTTATGTTCTGTGCAACATATTAGTGAATTAAGAGAGTATCTCTTTCACACAAGAAGGCCACAGACAAGTGAGGACCATCCCACGCACGCACGCACGCACGCACGCACACACACACACACACACACACACACACACACACACACACACACACACACACACACACACACTCTCGGATATGAAGCAGTCAGGAGCATAAGAACCTCTTTGAATGATTGGAGGAACATCAAAGTGTTGAGTGACCAAAGATGAACCCTGCCTGGTTCTCCGGCATGTCGTCAGCCTCACATTTATTCTCTGAACGTGTGTCGGAGTAAATGAGATCTAAAGGAGGATTTGTTGGTGGTCTCTGGAGGACTGAGCGTGCCTCTGCCTTGGATTCCTCTCTTTGTAGCGCAGTGACGGGTCCTGACCTTACATTTCTGCAAAACGCAGCAGCGAGGAGGATCGGGCTCTCAGACGGCCAACGTTTTACCAACTCCACAAGGTCAGGAGCTCCAATCTCTGCTCTGTACTTTCAGCATTAAGCTCAACGCCGGGAAAAAAGCTCCAGTTTCTACCAGCAGCCAATATGAAGGAGACCTGATGACTCTCCTGAGAGAGAAGGAATGAAAGCTCAAGTAAATAGACTTCCTTTATAATAGTGAGTGTAGAGAAGGTGACACCAGGTATTTTCTAAAGGCATCCTGCCCACGTTCTCTGGATGAGAAACGACCTCTTTAGTGAGGAGGAACTCTGCTGGAGCCGAACGTGGTTCAGGCTGGTCTCATCCGCCATTCATAGCAATACCTACGAAAAATATGTTGTTCATGTAATCATGGATTAGTCGTCTAAAGACTTGAAAAGACGACTCGGGGAGGAGGTGGAGGAGGTGGAGGAGGTGGAGGACTCCAGGAGGCCGATGTGTTCGTTCCCCGTCAGGAACAAGAAGTCAACGTTGACGTTTTTGTCACGTAACTTGCGTACGTCAGCAACGGCACCTCAACGGTTTTGTCTCCTAAACCTTAACTGAGTTTCCTGTGAAGACGGAAGTTTATTTTTGAAAAGACCGTCTGCACGTAACGAGCAGAAATTGACACGAGTTGCTGGATTTCGTAGGAAAATGCGCAACAGAAATCCTCCGACTCGTTGTATGAGGATACGTTGATTACAGGACGGACTCTTGTTTACACAAAGTCTCATCGTCCAACTGTCCTCGAATGCAACACGAGGACGTCCGTCTTCAGCTGTTTGTTGAGGGAGCAATAGATAGATTATCTGAACCTTTCTGGCATTAAAATGAAGTATAAATATGCAAACCTTTGATTTGAATATTCCTCCTGAAACCGTTTAATGAATACGCAGCACAGCAGTGAATAATGATCTGAGTGCTCACTGATGCACATTCTTCACGTTTAATATGCCGACCAGCAGCACAATACATCTCTCTTTATTTATAACAAATAAAACAACGTCTGTGTGTCTCCTCGGATGGAAAACAGCTTTTCTCTCTCGTCCTCCATTCGTCTTGATGCTAAAACGCTTCATAAAATATCTGAAAGCTGGAAATGCAAAGCAGTGTAAGCGAAGCTTCTCTTGTTTTCTTCCTCTTTGTTCGCCCACAAAATCGTTGACATCTTTTTAAAAATGGCTAAAGCACAGACACACACGCACGCACGCACGCACACACGCACGCACGCACGCACGCACGCACGCACACACGCACACACGCACACACACGCACACACACGCGCGCTCCAGGCTCCAGTCTGCACCAGTTCAGGCTGCATATATTTTAATCTTGTATTTATGAAACTGCTGCCTTTAAATTTTCATTAAAATGTGAAACTATCCAGCCGTCTATTTCATTTGTTGGCTTCCGAAATGCAGACGGCATCACATAGCTGATTTTTATCCGCTCTACACACATAAGAAACTCTCCGAACATCCGTCTGGCGTCTGAGAATAAAACCTTTAGACGGACCGAGGGTCTCGCAGAAGAAGTCTTTCAGACGACGAAGCCACACAGCTCCTCGTTGCCTGACTCCATTAGAGACGTTTTATTAAATGTCTCCTCCTCCCCAGAGACATGAGAGAGAGAGAGAGGGAGAGAGAGAGGATTAAATGGCGTTTTGATGTTGATGCATTAGGAAGTCCCGTTGGTTATTATCTTCCTCAGCTCTGAGTATAATGTGAGGGAGGAGAGGAGCTCTTCAAAAGAACTTCCATCGGCTGTTTGACTGAATAAAACACGGCTTTAACAAACTTTGAACTTTATTCATTTTAGTTTGTTTTTTTTATTCCCCCGATAACAGAATCAGTGTTTCAAAGTGTTTCACTTTAGAGATATTTATCAGCTTCAGAGATTTATTACTAACATTTTTGTCTTTTTAATTAAGTTTAGAGTTGTTTTGCTGACATTAACCCTCTAAACACAAAGCAGTTCACTCTCAGTGGCCTTGACCTAAACTGCAATATAAAGTCCTATAGAGTTTATATATGTACTATATATATACAGTTCTATAGAAACAGCACAATAATGGGTAAAAGTAGAGAGAACTGAAAAATGTGTTTTGTGCAGAATAACTCAGTTACCATGACATAAATAATAATCAAAGAAATAAACGCAAGTTAAATATTTTGGATAATATATTTTACAAACATTGTGGGAAAAATAATCTTGATATACAACATTTTTCAAAGTGTTACCATTGTTGGAAAAATTAATAGAGGTTCCATATATATTGAACTATTCACATATTTACAACCTCTACTTCCAGCCTCTCCTCCTCTCTCCTTTCTCCTCTCTCCTCTCTCCTCTCTGCTCTGTGCTCATCAGCCTGAAGTTCAGTCAAAGTTTCTCTGATTTGTTGTCACATGACTGTCTCAGATGAATCAATCATGACTTCATAGTTTCACAGAGGAGCTCACACTTTAATGTTTTTCACAGAATCTGGTTAAAGGAAACGGTTTGTTTGTGGCGAGATTTTAAATGAGAACATGTAGAATAAAATGTTTTTGATTTTTGTTTTGTTTGATCTTTGTTTACGTAGTCAGTTTCTTTCTGATGGAAGCGTTCCTCACACATGATGTGTTCAAGGACCGACGGAAAGATGAAAATCTGACGGGAATGGCGTTTTTACAGCTTCTGGCTGTGATAAACGTTATTTTTAGTTTTAGTGATCAGTCCTCATAATACATATTACTTTCATCCTGAATATCTTATTTGCTGTGTTTCACTCACTCTGTCATATATAATAATTATATATATGATAATTATATGTATCTATATATATATATATAATAGTACCCGTTACTGTCGATGCCCTGCTGGTGTGGCTCTGGATGAAGTCGGGGACCCAGCGGACTGGTTTTAAACTTCTCCTCTGAGCTCTGCAGGAGGATAATTCAGCATCCATGTCTTCATACAAAGCTGATTATTGGCTATTTTCAGCCTGCTTAGAAGTCGGATCACCACTCTCCACTTTGACAGAATGAAAAGAAGGATTTACTCCGGAGTGAAATTAGATTTTTATAAAACATAACTCATAGCTTTCAGAGTACGTAATGGGAGGATGTAGTCATTGAGCGGACCCTAAAGGTCGGCCGGAGAGCGCTCAGAGTGATATAAGAGGTACAAAAACACATCTGACAGGAGATAAGAAGTACTGGGTATACACTATGTCTCCCTCTCCTGTCAATCATTCTCTCCACTTCTCTATAATATATATATATATATAATATCTCCGCCTGCAGCTCTCGGAGCTCCGCAGCAGGAATCAGCCAAAGTGAGAGTTCAAGTTGGAAATTGATTGGCTGCTGGCACGCTTCCCATTCATCCTACTCTCACATTTTCTTTGTGTGTGTGTGTGTGTGTGTGTGTGTGTGTGTGTGTGTGTGTGTGTGTGTGTGTGCGTGCGTGCGTGCGTGCGTGTGGGTGTGTGTGTGTGTAATGAACAAACAGAGGACATCAGGATACTTCACCTCATATTTTCTCACTTTACTTCAGCAGCTTTCTTCACTTCCTTTAGTGTTTGTTATTTATTATTTATTTCACTCTTATTTCTATTCTATTTTGCAGTGATGTCACTTATTACACTATTGTTCATATTCTATATTCTTCCTCTTATCGTTTCTGTTCTTATTCTTCTGTTGTAATCTTTGATCAATGAAGTTCCTTCTTATCTCAGTGAAGGCTTATAATCCAGGTCGTGTCTCAGATATCTCACCTCCAGTCCTTCACTCTGATCAGAACACGAGCACACGCAGATAAAAAGATCCAACAAGCTGATGATGTCAGCTGAAGAAGAATCAGATACTAGACTCTGTCGCAATAACCGACACATGGCAATAACCACGCTATTGACCTACAACGTGGAGCTCGTCACTGTTTACACCCAGCCGTCCAATCACAAAGGAGGAGGGGCGGGACACACACGATAAGACAAAGCGTCACATCCTTCATGTCGGCAACAACAATGGAGGACAAATTAAGACACGTGAGCCTTCCTCGGATCCAGAACAAGTACTCTACCTGATATTCCTCATCACCGCAACAAGACGCAACCAGAGCAACAAAACAACCTGCTGCAACTCATTGCTCTTCTGTGTTCTACATCGAAGTATTTAATTAGTTTAAAAACATTTTGTCATATAAAAAGCAACAATAGACCTTATGATAGCCTAACAATAAAGCACATGAAAAGAGCTGTGATCTACTGCACAGAGACACACAGGAATACCAACACGTCACCAACATCGAGCACCATGTTTTCTTTTTAAATCAGAGAACAAACCTACAGAGGAAGGACATTATGGATGTGTGTCCCTGTTAATACGTCCCCATCTCACTCAGACACAAAGATGAACCACGTTGACACATCTGGCTGCTCACTTTCAACTTAAAACGGGCGTTTTTTGAGGCCACCTGTTATTTTTCAGGAACCTTGAAGGCTTTAGTTCGTTCTTTATTCTTTGCAGGTTTGCGAAGCCCTCTGGGTGGCCTGTGAGTTGTGTTATAATTAGAAAGTGGTGACTGGAGCGCACTAAAGAAGATGACAACAAGCAGGAAACAGAACAAACATCATCCTTATTTAATAGGCAGCATTTTATCTCGAGAGTTCACTTCCACACTTAAAACAAAACGCCTGACACAGACGAGATCTTAATTCGCTCGTTCCTGGAGAACATTAGGCGACGTGCTTTAAATCCAGCACACACACACACACACACCACAGCTTCACGCCTTCAGTCACATTTACAGCCACACTCACATGAAGTCACAGTTTGTCTTTGCACACTCTGAAACCACAGACACCACCATCACCTCGCTGCCTCTCGGCTGACTACATGCGGTGAAACTGAACCAGGCAGCAGTGTGGCCTCGCCACAGAAATGAAACCTACGTTTGAAGCTTGTGGCTACGTCTACTCAATATGTTTCTGTAGATTAGAAACGATTAGCTGATTCATTTCATTAGTCTACCAACAACATATTAATCAGGAATGATTTTTAATAACAGAAAAACAAAACGTCAGCAGTCTCAGCCTCTCAAATGTGAATATTTGCCTGAGAGCTGGGATTCATTTCAATACTAGAGCTGTTAAGATGCCCGAGGTTCAGTATCGATACTGTCTGAGACGAGGCCTTTTCTGAACTTTACTTTGTAAAATACGTTTTCTACAGACGACCTTTTCTTCATGTAACAAACGAAAACAAACCTCTCTTATGTTAAGAGGAACGTCTAAACCAGAGCAACGCTGGGTCAAACCATGAAACAAGTAATTTCTCTGGGAGACAGAAACACTATGAACCGGTCCACCATGGAGAGGAGAGCGCTAACATGTTGACTCTGACCTCCAATTAAAGTGACAAGTGTCTGCTGTTAGATGTGGAAAAAAACCAGCAATAACACAACAGCATGGTGAAGTTTTAATGGTTCCCATCGGGACGGAGTCTCTCCTCCCACCACGCTCAGAGGTCAGAGGTCAGGGGGTTCAGCCTCTTACTCTAGCAGACGTTAGCAGACGTTAGCAGACGTTAGCAGACGTTAGCAGACGTTAGCAGACGTTAGCAGACGTTAGCAGGGTGGATGTCTGCAGACTGAAGACTGAGCGTAACACCAACACCCACCATCACTCTGTACATTTCACAGGAGGACCCCACCCTCTGACCTATGGACTCAGATATGTTCTATAGGCAGATTAAAGACTGCACAAACCCCGTCCTCTCACCCCGACAGAGAAACAGGCTGAGGGGCTTTTAAAAGCACCTTAAACAACAACACTTTTTACATCTGGTGAGAAATGAAAGCGGTTAAGTCCAACCGTCTGGTCTTAGAGGGTTTCACGGCACTAGCCATGAAATCTCCAATACACCACCGTCAGCTGGCAGGCGTCCACACACACACACACACACACACACACACACACACACAAACAAACACACACAGCGCTGGGATTAATCCGAAATTTGGTTGGCAGCCACCAGCGGAGGGGGGGGGGGGGGGGGGCTCATGTAGATCCAGCTGAATATCAAAACATATTCGAAGGGGGATTTTCAGGACAGGAATTAACGGAACCGGACCGAAGAAGAGAGCTCAGGCTCAGAGCGCTACCTTCAGATACAGAAGCTCGCTCACGGGCAGAAACACGGGAAACGCTCCCTTTAATGTTCGTGGTGTACATTTGCTGCACATATGGAGGAGGAGCGGTAAAGGGAGTGCGGTGATAAGACGTGTTTTCAGTCTCGTGTTGAAGGGATTTATATGTCGAGGGCTTGTAAGAAGAGCACTGGACCATGTGTTATTACATTATGCAACAAACTCATGCAATATTAAATGTGTTTGAAATATTCATTTCAGTGGTGAGAGGGGATAAAAGTAAGAGTTTGGGTCTTTAATGGGCTGAGGGGAAGCTGTTTTGGGTCTGGGTTGGGGGTTTGAATCTAACTGAAGTCGTCCCTCAAGAACATTTTTACTGCACTTTCATATTTAAATAAACAGAGCTTCACTTTAATGCTGTGCTACATTCCTGCTGATGCACAAAATAAGACTCATTCACAGAGTGTCAAGCTAAATAAAATCTGAGCAAAATTTGGGGGTTTGGGTGTCGAACTTCAACCCGTTCGGTTGTACTTAGCTCCACCTCCTCTTGTGTCATTTCTGGTTCCAAAAACCAAGATGGCGACGGCTAAAAAAGGCCAACTGGGGGCTTCAAAACCGTAAACCATCGAGCGACGTCATGGTGACAACATCTACTTCTTCTATAAGCATGACAGATCACACATCCATCGCCCCCCCGCGGTAGCTGGCTGTTAACCATTGCATCTTAACCATTGTTGGGATGCCATTGTGTAGAAAACGTATTTCTCACTGACATTTCAGATTCACTATTAATATCACGTGCAAGCAAACCAAAGTGTATTTGATGTACTTGAGGTATTCCTTAAAGTTTCTGAGTTGAATTTGAACTGAGGATTTGAACTTGCAACCCTTAGGATAAGAGTATGTCTGACTGTTCAGACAGTTGCACTCAGCGATTCTTTTCATTATAAAGCATACAACCATCACCACAATTTCCCAGCGCAACATATTCTAATAGCCTCTTTTTGTCCATTTAACAGTCCAAATCCCCAAAATATTAACTTCACAATGACACAAAACAAAGAAAAGCAGCAGATCATCACATTTGAGAAGCTGGAGCTAAATGTGGCTTTTTTTCCTGCTATCTGCCGACATGTTTTAGGCGGCTGTACTTTAAACTGATGGTATTTCAGCATCATTAATTTTCCTGACATGTTCTTACGAGTATCTCGTGTTCTTCTTTTCTTGGGTTAATTAAGGGACGACACGTACTTCAGTAAATCTCTCCACTGCTGTTCCTGAATCAGTTTTTTTGATCATGGTAATCTTGCGCCATCTTATTTTGTAATCTTTCCAGCAGTGCTATGGCAACACATCAAATGGCGTGCCAATAGAGCTCATTGAATTCTAATTGACTTGTATCGACTGGCAGGCCGGCAGGCTGGTTGACGGACCAGACAAAACATGTTTGGTGGGTGGTATCAGATCCGAGAATGAATCTTATAATAATTTAGATTCACTTCCCACTCCCACCTCAAATCATCTCCCCAGCCCCCCGTCCCTCCTCCTCCTCTCGCATCATTACTCGTTTGGAAAGACATGAGAGGAATTTCCACATCAAATAACAACAAAGCTTTTGCATGTAAGAACAAACCTAGTTTCACTTTGCAAGAGTTACAAAATACCAGAGAGAGCCCGGTTGCACCTGAACGCACAGGCAGGAGATAAAAGGAAAACAGACAACAAGAGAGAAGAAGAAGAAGAGTGAGATATCAGACCAGAAGAAGAGAGAGAAAACAATGGAAACAATGACTCACCTGTGCGCTCGATGTAGTCGACGCATTTGTCGATGAAGAGCGGGATGGGTCGGTCCGAGGTCACCAGGTTCTGCAGGGGAACGCCAAAATAGTTGCTCTCCCAGGTTCTCCTGGTCGGGGGGTACAGAGGCTTCGGGGGCTTGGAGGATTTTGGCTATAAAGTGTTGGGGGGGGGGGTGAGATGAGGAAGGGAAGGGAAGAGGAGAGCACAGAGGAGAAAGGGGGATGGAAAGGAGTAAGAAGGCAAGTAGGGAGGGAGAAATGAGGAAATAGGAATGAAGGGGAAGTAAAAATGGAAGAAATGGGAAATTGAGGGACAGAATTAGAGGAAACAATCCAAAAGAGATGATGGAGGAGAGAGAAGAGTAGGTAGGGACGATATTAAGGGACAACAGGAAAGAAAAAGGGAGACAAGGGGAAGATGAGGAAAAATAAGAAAAAGGAAGAGCATGAGGAGCATTTAGAGATAGAAAGAAGATGGAGTAAGGAGTGAAAGAAGAAAGAATTGAGGAAAAATACACAGGGGAGAGCAGAAATGACGAGAGGCAGAAGATAGAGACGACGAGGAGGAAGAAGAAGAAGACGAGGAGGAGGTCAGTTGGGGAATGGATCAGACAGATAGTTAGAGAGGGAGATACCAGAGGGAGGTTCATGTGGCGGAAGATGAGAAGAAAAAAAGACAAAACCGTTATTTAGGACTGAAGCTGGGACGAGTAACGAGGCGGCTTTGATTTCCCACAATCCTCTGCTCATCAAAGTGTTGTCATGCATACAGCGCCTTCGGGACGGCGACTAAACACCTTCCATTTTGTACCTTGTGGTTGCCCTTTCGCTTTTCCCTCTCTGATTATCAAAGACAGTTTGAATGTTACAACAATGCCCTGCATTCATGACGCCCGTGTAGCGCCGGCGGCTGTTCCTACACGGATTTTGCAGACTATTATCTGATGCGAGCTCGCTCGCCTGCAGACACAACGGGATACTGACAGATCATGCACGCTGTGATTGTTTTTGCGTGACGTTGCAATTGCTACACACAGTTTTGGTGTGGAGTCGTTATTTCAAGTGACTGCAAACATTTTCAATCGGATGTTGCTGCCTAAGATTCATGCAGGGCTCAAGTTAAGTTATAGAAAATAAAAAGGGAAAATAATGAAGATCCATTCAGAGCACTGACTTTAGAAATGGAAGTATTCTTATTGCTATTTTAGATTTCATGTATGGATCTCTTATGCAAATATACATGAAAGCTGTTTGTTAGGACTGGTGTGCGTACTGTCATCGAATGTTTGCTTTTAGCTGCATTATTCAAAAGCTGTTTGATTTGTCTTCATTTGCATGAGTGTTTTTCGACAGGAAAGTGCGAGCTGAATTGCCACGTGTGTGCATACAGTATTTGTCTTCGATAATAGTGGCTGTATTAAATGCTTGTTGCTTATGTATTTGTGCGCTCAGCAGCCTCAGACAAGCCATTAGAGAGCTGGTGTGAAGGATAAGCGGACATCTTATCACAGATGCAGCCTCTGCTCTGAGATTATACAGACTGTCTGTAACAGTGCGTCTTCTTTATCAAGCTTTTTATTGGTTGTCTGGGGCCTGAAAGGTGGGGAGGCTCATAAACCATTTCAGCAGGGGGTCAGATCAATCACTTATCAACTTAGTTTATTCTCACTATGAGTCCCGGGCCGATTAAAACAGAAATCTGCACACAACCACACATTACTGTACACAATCTATTCTGCTCTCATTCACACTCTTTCATTCTCTCGCTCATATTCAAAGCACTGAAGCTTTCTTTGTAAAAAAACAAAACAGCTTTGGCTCAGTGTCTTGCCGGCTATAACATCTCTTTCTGTCTTTTGTTGCTCTGTAAAGATAACTTTTAAACTCCCCTGTTTGCTAAAAACAAAGTGGATACAATTGACCTGACATTAAATCTCTGCATACGTCAAGATTCATGGCGGAGAAGACTCACCTTCTTGGGTTCCTTTGGCGTCTTCTTCTTCTTCTTCATCTTCTTGTCCTCCTGCTCTGGGTCCGAGGTGATGGCGGGGTTATCTATCCCGCCCTTCCAGGGGTCGGCGGGGGAGAGCAGCGGGTCCTCCTCGCTGCCCCGGTGGGCTCTTCCCTTTTTCTTTTTCTGCATGGCGGGGCCCGACTCCTCCCCATCGCTGTCGGACTGGAATCGTCTTTGGTACGCCTTCGTCTTGCTGAACAGGATTTTAGAACGATGTTTGTATTTCAACCCCCGCCGTCCGGCCTGACACTTCCTGTCGAATCCGTTCTCTTCCTCTCCTCCTCCGTGGAGGACATGCAACCCACCGAAGGAGTTTCTTACTTTGACCAGACGACTGTGTGCATCATCGGGCACAGCGTATATGTCGTCGTTGTGGAAGCCCCTGGACCTAAGCAAGGTGTCCACGGGGTCTGCATAGTTGTCCGACGCATCCACGTCCTCGCTGTGCGTCATTGGGCCACGCTGCATCCTGCGGTTGCTTCGCATGCCAGCCTCGATGGTTTTAAGCAGGTTGGGATCTAGCTTTTTGACATTAGGTTTGGGGAGCAGTGGTTTGGGCCGGACAGGTGGAGGCACTTTGTGGTTGCGTTCATGGTCTCCCACAGGTGTGCTATGGACCGGGTACTCGTTGCCCTCTAGGTCGATGCGGTACTTGGCCCGCTCGCTGGGTGTGGGGAGAAGCTGAACGTCATCGCCTATTGGACTGTACGGTGGTGGGGCCTCGTTATCGTCATCAGATTCTAGGTAATAGGTGTTGTAGGCCGGGGAGTGGCTATGGGGCGAGGTGGGGAAGACGTCTTCACTGGCACCAGTGGTGCACTCACGTGACGAGCTGTCATACAGGAAGGAGCTCTCAATGTTCGGCTTTTTCTCCAGCACTTCATTGAAAAAGGGTGTGAAAACCTCCGTCTGCCGATGATATTGCGACAGCGAGTAGAGTGCCGTAAACTTTGCGGCAATCTCTGTGGCAATGTGCTCCCCTTCCGTCATCAACTCCTTGATGGCATCATTCTCAAAGAAGTCTGCCTGGCTGTCTGTAATGGCCACCATCTGGACGGGGATCACGTCCTGGACTTCGGCCAAGAAGGCCCGCAGGGTCGCCATAGAAGCCTTGCGTTTGGCAGAGTAGACCAAAATGTATCCGTGCACCAGTTCGTCTTTGCGGACCCCGATAGCAGTGTGGTAGGAGAGGACGGTCACCTGGATCCTCCTCCTGCTGTCCCCGATGATCTTGTCCAGTATCAGTGTGTTGCTCTGGCCCGGCTGACCCGCGCTACAACAATGCGAGTCCAGGAAAGGCGAGAGGATGAGGTCGACGCTGAAAGGATCCCAGCACATGGCGCACATGACTATCCTGAGGTCCGTCTCTGACATGTCTTTGATAGAGGGCAGTGGGGCCAAGACATCAAAGTTATGCTTTAGCCCATCCAGCGCTGCGCGGAGACCCTGCTTAATTTGGAACTCTGTGAATTTACGTGGAAAGGCCCCGGAGGGGATGTCGACAAAAGTGCACTGCAACTTGTTTGCCAGCTGTTGGCCCTGGTGCCTCAGGATGGGTATGTTTTTGCAAACACTGTCCCTCTGATTCGCCAGGATTAGAATGAAAGGTAGCGGCTGAGCAAACCTATCTCTCCGACTCTGTGCCATCTCCGCTCTGATCCTGCCTATGCAATCTCCAATACAGTTGAGGGACTCGATGGAGTTGAAAACGCAAAAGCAGCCATGTGGCTTGAAGGTGGTGACCCACGTGTGGCTGAAGAGCAGCGTGGAATTGACATCCACGGCCAGAAGCTCCAGTTCGTAAATTTTACCGTCCAGGGTGTACTCGTCGTCTGTGGACTGAGCTCGGATCTCATTGGCTAGTTCCTGTGAGAGACCCTCCCTTCCCAGGAGGCAGAGATTGATCTTATCGATGTTGGCACTGCTATAGTAGAGATTAGAGCGACCGTGGTCGAGCTGCACCAGCCTGTTTGCTAAAACCTGCTCCACTTTCAGATCCACACAGTTCTGCCCACTCAGGCATGTCTCCTTCGTGGGATGGTAAACAAACCCAATGTGTTTGAGGAGGAGTGACTCTCTATCTGGGGCAAGTTTCTGCAGTGCTCTGTATCTTGGCTCCTCATTCAGCACACAGTGAATTTCGCTCATCTTGTCACAGCTGGGGGTGGCATTCAGATCCAAGTCATAGAATAGCTCAGCGTGCTCAAAAAGCATTTCCTGAAAATCCTCTTTGGCCCTTTCAACTATTTCCTGCTGGTGTCTACAGTAAACATCCCTCCTATCTGATTCTGTGATGTACTTGTAGGACCCATCCTCCATGACAAAGCACATGACTTCCTCCCAAGGCTGCCCTGCACTGATAAAGTGAACCCTATCCAGCGTCTTCTTGAACCGCTCCTTCATCTCCACCCTTCTCTTCTCCGAGAGCAAGTGCTGGACATGGTTATGGTAAATTCTCTCACCGTCAAGCGTGTCGAGGAGGTCGAAGGGTATCCTGCGGTCACTCATGGCGATGTGGTCCGTCTCATCCCACGGCGTCTGTTCCAGGACCACAAACCAGTACTGGAAATCCGGCCGGTTCCGGATCACACTCTGTGCTTCGGGCCAAGTGAGGTGTTCGACCTCGTCCAGGTTATTGAGGAGGTTGTTAAGGGTTTTCGGTAGAGTTGTCAGGTATTCTTCCCTCCGCCTCTTGATGTGCTCCTGCTTCAGTTGTGCAATGTGCTTTGTGAACATGTTGCGTGCTTTCCTGGAGCCCTCTAAGGTGATGAACTGGTCATAGTCAGGCTGGCCCTTCATATTATTGATCACCGTTTTCCACGTGATGTGGTAATCCCTAACGGTGTGCACTATCAATTTCTCAAATCGATCCGTTACTGAGGCGACAAGCTGCCGTTGCACTTTATATGCTTCCAGGTATGGCACAGTTTTTGGCTTCCCCCTCGTTTTATCCAGCTGCTGGATGAGGGCGTTGAAGCAGACCTCTGCGTTGACGTTGGAGCGCGCCGACGTCTCGATTAGCTGCAGGTTCTTCTTGCTGGCAACGAAGGCTTGCAGGTCCCTCAGGTGCTGGTCCACACCCTCGTCACATTTTGTGGCAGCAACCACAATGGGCTTCTTTGACTTGACAATTTGGGAGTAGATGCTGTTGACGAACTTCATTTGGTCGTCAAACTTCCTATTGCAACCCTTGCTAACATCGATACAGAGCAAAAAGCCGTCGATGTTCAGCTTCCCGTCGGGCATCTGCTTCTGGTCAAAGTCCTGCTCCAAGCCCAGCTGGTCCGTGCAGATGTACATAAGCTTTTCTGCCGACTGGAGCTTGGTTGCCGCCGCCCGTTTGGTGTACGGCTGCAGGTTCGTACTCCGATGCGGAAGAAACGTCTGGTCATCGATGAACTCCGTTTGTTCGATTATTTGTATTTTACAGTCCAACCCGTCGTCCCCTCGGTGGGACACCTCCCCCCAATACAGGAAGTGGTCATTGTTAACCACACGTCCCCCAAAGTCTATAGTGCTCAGCACCGAGGTGTGCTCCGAGTAGTAGCCGTCGGCATTGGGGCGAAGATACCGGTTGCATAGGCAGGACTTGCCAACGCCACAATTCCCCTTCTCTTTCTCCGTCCCCGAGAGGCCAACCACACTGATGGCGAATGACGGGGGCCGCGCATCCTTGTTCTTGGCCATTATATTCCCCCGCTCATCGCTAACTTGGTCACTTCCAGGAAAAAGGGTCAAGATATCATTCCAGTTCTGCTCGTCAGTGGTACAGAGGCACATTCATCCTGATTTTCCCTTGGTAGTGGCGAATCCCCCTCCAACTCTCTCAGCTTCTATCCTGGGTCTTCTTTAAGCTGGGATAGAACAGCCGGCTTCTCCTTTTATCACCTGCCTGCAAGACATGGAATTCACAATTAGGAAGAGATAAAGGCAACACAAACAAAAACATATTGGCACTGACTCGTCCTCAGAGCACTTCAGTCTCCTTATCACAAATAATATAATTAGCTTTTGTTTGGCAGCATATCCCCCCTGGGACATACATGTACATGTATGCACGGTCTGTGAATTTAAAACAACAAATCAGACATGTTAATCAGGCTTTACACGGAGTTATCAGGAATGAACACAAAGGTACACATTATCACACTTGTGCAGGACAATATAATCCCTCTTAAATGGTAATATCTTAACAAAAGGTTTTTGATCTGCCTTTTATGTATTAGAACAAGAATGCGCTGGTCTGAAAACACTGCAATAGGTGTGTAATTTAACTAATGTGATGATGAAGCCAGCTGCATTTGTTTTTTAAACAGGAACATTTCTATTAAAAAACTGCAAGACAAAAATCAAGTGTGACAATAAAACGTATAGAAGAGAAAGGGAGAGTAATTAAATCACGGGCCGAGAAAAATAAGCGCTTTCAACCAATTTGTGCCGAGGCAGGATAAAAATGGCTTGCGACTCCAGCCCTTTGACAGCCACTGACCTAGAAATGATTTGCTTCGCTGTGAGAATGAAAAAGAGAAAATAAATCAGTTCACAGATCCGTCATCATCACGGCTACATGATTAGGGCTAAACGTATAATCCTGATGACTGGGCCCGCCGATCTACTAATATATATTTTACCCGACATTTCGTCTCCGATTATTAATCCGAATTGGCAGTTTTTTATGATCTGTGGGATGAAATAATTGTGCTGCTTGCTCGTAATCTATTCAACATTAACAACAAGGGGAAATAAAGTGTTTCACTGTTAATACCAATATTCAGCAATAACAGATTGTAGAAACTAAAACTCTGGTGTCTGATGGACCTTTCAATCATTATCATTTCAGATCGCCACAGTCAAATGAGCCTGAGCCCGTCCGTAACCTAACTAGAGGCTGATAAGCGATAGCTGCAGAGAGAATTGCAGTCACTGTTGTGTTTTACAGAACGATGGCAATCAGCCAGTGAATTTGCCTGCGTGAGCTGGAACCGCTCGCTGCAGCGCGGCGGCATGCTGAGCCTGATGAGAAACTGCACCAGAGAAGGAATTCGGTACACCACTCGAGCAACGAGGTTTCCCCCCTGCGACTGTTTATGAAGGCCACGGTGATAATGTCACATGTGTGTGTGTGTGTGGGGGGGGTGGGGGGGGGGGGGGGACAGAGACCTTAAGAAACAGGCAACATTAATGGAAATGTTTGCAGAAGTCTAAAAACGAGGAGGAAACATTATATAAAAACAAAGAGATCAAACAGCCATTGCCCTCTTTGTGAGATGACACAGATGACGGTGAACTTGAGGAAATGGCCTGCAGGAAATGAGCCCTAAATGTTAAGTCAGCTTATCTGTAATTTGGGCGCATCCAACCAGGAGCTCCGCGTCCCTTTAAACACACCCACGACATTAGATGAAGTCATTAAGCAAACGGACCAGCAGGTCCGTCAGGTTTACAGATCTAACCAAGAGGCCCTACAATGACTCCTGTTACTGCTGCAAGGGCCACACCTGACTCAAGCAGGAAGTCACCTGAGCTCATGAACAGGTGAAGCACTGTGGATGTGCACAAACACACTAATGCCCACAAGTCAGGTATTTCCATTACTGACTGATGGCACACTGATCAGAAACTAGCAGACTAATAACTCCTTCAAAACAACAGCCAAACAATCCTAAATCTTGTCATTTCTAATGTTAAACAGTACACGAGTCTCTCCTCTCACTGCCACTAGCAAACACTTGAAGCCACTCATTGGCAATAGACGAAGGCCATCAATTGCAACAACTGAAACCTATTAATGTTGTGTTGATCGACTAACCCAGCGCTTCTTACGGCCCTGCATTCCTCCCCCTGATCTCCGTCCAAAACACCAGTGTTTAAGCAGATCAGTCACCCGAATCCAAACATCTGTTTTGCATTTCTGTCAGCCAGAATCCAAGTCTATCGCTCCGCTGTCTACACACAGGGTCGATACAAGACTATTGAATAAATGTTAACATGTATGAAGAGAGGAGCGGTGCCACTGATATGCAGTTAGTTAGTTTACTGTATAAGACCTGGAGCCTTATTACTGCAAAACACTGCAGCACAAATGTAGTTTGGGCTGTAGTGTTGTAATTGGGCTGTAATAGCTAAAAGTAGCCTCGTGCATCATGATTAGTCTATTCACTGTGGGGATGTGGGGGGGGGGATTAAGGTATCACTTGGCAAGCTGGTTTTAGAGATGACTAAATGCGCTTAAGCCTGAAACACAGCAGCACACACAGCCAGGGATGGTGGACCTTCTAAAGCAGCACACACAGCCAGGGATGGCGGACCTTCTAAAGCAGCACCCAGCTGGGATTTTGGTTTTTAAATTAACTTGTTTATGTTTTTCAGCAGGACTCCTGCAGAGGAAAGGAGGTCAATCGACTGTAAATGAGGCGCCACTGACTCATTATGTTTCCCCAGAACCAATTCTGATCTTGTGCACAACAAAAACTGCCTCCTATTAAGCAAAGCGCGAGAGAAAGATTCATTCAAACATTACAATCTTTCCCCATCATGACACCCAATTAATTTATTTTCACCATTACTTGTCAGTTTCATTTTTCAGCTGCTAGCTTTTTTGGGTTGCGTAACGTGGTTTTAAATGTCAGCTACCTCATTGTGAGAGAAACTACAGCTGTGATACAACAAAACACAACACAGAGACAACTCAAACTTTCTTAAATGTCAAAATGTATCCGCAAATATTCAGCCAGTCTGCTTCACGTGTGTCATAAGAGCTGAGAGCGTCTTATTATATGTGGAATATGCAGAAATCTGCTGTGGTGAAAGTTTATTATTTTCAAATTCACTGTGCAATTTCTCAACAAAACATCTCTGTCGCTGCAAAAAGCTTTTGAATAAATTGATTTTTAATTCAAAACTATGTGAAGAAGCACCTGGCTCGTCCCCCTCCCCCCTCCAAGATTCAGGTCCAGACCTGAAGCAGAGTCTCACTCATCTGACTTCCCATTCCTGAGGTATCGATGATGTAACAATCAGTTTATAGGCCAACTCATCGGACCTGCAGTCACTCAGAACAAAGGTCCTTGGAATCAATCCTTGTGTGGTTTGTTGAAGCCGACACATATATTGAAATATTCCCCACCATATTTACGCCAATATGCATTATTGTCCGGTTTCTTCAAGCTTTTTTTAGATTATCTATTCAGATAAAGCTACAAGCTTCTTGTCAAGACGACAAGAAAAGCAATGCTAAACATTTCCTCTCACACATTATCTGAATACTACACGTTATGCCAATGGGCAACAACACATGTATGCATGTAGAATAACATGCGTAACAGCTGATAAGGAACATCCAACTCAATATTGTTAACAAGAACCTCGTGAATACTCAATGCCTTCAACAATCTATGTGTTTGAAGAATGTGGCAGATGTTTTATATATGTAGAGACTCAGAGGACTGGAGAAAAAGATAGAAGCCGGACGAACCCTTTAAAGAGAGTTTGGTTAAATGTCATACAGAGCTGCAGCAGGACAAACCCACTGACCTGACTGACGAGCTGGACACAGAAAACTGGCAACCCAGCAAACTTCTAAATAAACTCGGAACAGGTTTAAAAAAACATTGAAACAGTGGATAAAAAGCTAGCACAGTGTGAAGGATTTGAACTCGGATGTTAGTGTGTCGTTAAAATGTTAACATTCTATGTATTTCCGTTTGATCCGTGAGAATGAAACCTACTGAAAAGGGTGGATAATCACGAAAAAACTCATTAAAAAAAGAAAAAGAGAGGTGAATTAAAGTGAATTATTGTTCCGGTTAATGAGTTAAGTTACGGTTTAAAATTAAACCAACATACGTGTATGTTAATGCGTCAATGCACCGTAGCTAACAATCGCAACCACAGCATTTGATACGGTATTTATTACCCTCCTCTCCGGGGAACAGGACGTGAAACCCGGCCTGAGAGAAGGGGAAAAAAACACCTTTCCCAAAATCCCTATTAGCTAACATTAGCCGAGCTATGTTAGCCTCGCATGCCAAAAAAGTGGGGGTTGATGGGTAGTAACGTTAGCTAACTAGCTATAGCGTTAGTAACACGAAACCGAGCCTACCATTCGGGGAGAAAAGCAGTTTAATGGAGTTTAATTTAATTTAGAACAAGCCACACTCGTGTTATTGTCACACCTCAGTTTCGTAATTTTAGGGCCCAGGTTTTCGCGTGAAAAAAAAAGAGTGCTAGCAAAGAAAAAGCTAATGGAAGTCCAAAATACATTCCCCTACCCACCTAATAACATGGTCGCTCCCAGAATCCACATACCACGGAAAAAAAGAGGAGAAAGCATTCCCACATTTTACAGGGCAAAAAAAAAGAAAATTTAAATCCACAATCTGCGGCTGTTAGTGTCCGACAAGATCCGAAGTTGGGGTTCGGTTGACGGTGTAGTCCGACGGCCGGTTAGCCTGTGTTTTTAGGTGTATTTCAGTGTTGTTCAGTGTGGTATGCGCCTGTAAACTGAAACCTCCTCCCCTCTCAGCAGCACTGCCAGGCAGTAATGGCGACTCTCTCTCTCTCTCCTCTACTCATCTCAGTCTAAGTCTATGTCGCTCTACCTCACCATTCAGCCTCTCTCTCTCTCTCTCTCTCTCTCTCTCTCTCTCTCTCTCTCTCTCTCTCTCTCTCTCTCGCTCCACACCTGTCTGTCCCTTAACGCCATATATTCAAATACGTGGCATTAAATATAAAGTAATTATATTAATAGTAAGCTACTTTTTTTATTCATTATATAAAAGATAAAACAACTTTATTAATCCCGAAGGAATTTATTGTACCAGAGATTTAAAAAAGATTGCAACACAATAATAAGAAAAAACGAGCAAAAATATGAATAACTATATACAATAGAGTGATATTCAGTGACCACTCCCCTCACTCTAAGTCTATGTCGCTCTACCTCTCCATTCAGCTTATATACCTCACTCTCTCTCTTTCTCTCTGTCTTTGTCTCTGTCTCTCTCTCTCTCTCTCTCTCTCTCTCTCTCTCTCTCTCTCTCTCTCTCTCTCTCTCTCTCTCTCTGTTGCTGTACTTTACCCTTACATTATACCGATTGTTCCTTCTACCTTTATTCTATTCTCATTTTTATTTCATATACTTCCAATTATTTGTTTGTTTTATTTTCTACCTTTCTCTATGTACTTGTACTTGTTTATGTATTTGTGCTGCTGCAACATCCTAATTCCCCCTCTGAAGATCAATAAAGGTTTATCTTATCTTTTCTTATTTTTATTGACATGCACAATAGCAAATTACTGTAAGACAAAATAAATACAATAGGGAGGCAACTTAAATGTAACTTTATTGTCCCTTCAGGATCATTTAAATATAGAACACAGACAGACATCAACATAAGATACATAAAACATATAAAATCCCTCAAATATTTTGTATATATTATGTCAAACTTACATAACATTATGCTCAACAATGCACAACCACCTCTCATCAGCCAACCTGACTCCCACTCTAATAATTCATATTTAGTACATAAAATGTCCCAAAACAAACACAAAAGCCCTCCACAAGTTCACAGAGGCATAGTTCATGTCATCAACGTGCTCACTGTTCAAAGCAGAGTCAGAATAAACCACGAAGAGGCTTCAGGGCAAAACATTTGCCCATAATCTCTGTGCATTGTTTATGTATTATAGTTATTAATGGGTAAACTTAATTATTATTATTCACTGCCTGTACTCATGATTTGGTGTCTTGAGGCTGCTGTATTTTCATTTTTTTAAATGTGCTTTATTGGTGCATATATAATTAAATTGGGAATATAAAATATCTGCTCACCTGAGGAAGAAAAACACAACTTGAATACAGATGTGCAAACCTGCAAGCTGTCTTGCTTGCTGCTGGTGCATTTGTTCATTTTCAATGACGGTCTGCTTGACTGTCATCAGGTATATAAATGGTATGATGTATTTGTTTATATCTTCATCAGGTATGTAGTATAATATATAACAGGAAGAGCAGTGTGGATTCCATGCTGGTTGTGGAACAGTGGACCTCTTTTCCATCTCAGGGTTCAAGGGATTTTGGCCATTTAGTCTTCATTTTTGTGGACTTGGAGAAGGCATGTGATCCGTGGGGAGTCATGTAAGAGATATTCGGACCTTTTGAAAGAGTTTTCTGTGTATTCTTGGCAAGAAGTGAAACAGGTTTTCGGTGGGTGGTGTCCTTTGTCACTGATTCTGTGGGTAGGATCTCAAGGTGCCGTCAGGGGGAACCACAGAGTTCGACTCTTTGCAGATGATGTGGTTGTGTTGGCTTCAGCAGACCGTGACCTGCATCTGAGTGTGTGAAGCGATCAGGAGGACAGTCAGCACCTCCAGGTCTACTAAGGCCCTGCATGGTTTTGTATAACTGTGTCTTTCTCATCCTGATGTGTCTCTTTCTGTCTTTGTGTGTCTGTTCTCCATTTCAATAATCTTCTTTATTGGCATGAATGTTAGATGAGAGATATTGCCAAAGCATCTAAATTAAAATTAAAATCCCTCTCTCGGTCTTACACACTCTGTCTGTGATGTAATTATATTGCAGATTTCTTTTCCTCTGCAAAACCTGTTTAATTATGTAGAATGTCCTGTAAGAAAAAGCTAATTTGCTCAACAGGGAATGCAGGTTCAGTTTGTTATTATCACCATAAAGTCCTACTTTTGTGATATCTAATACAGTTTGTCATCAGAAAATTAAGCCATTCCAATTCTGATCAGGTTTTGTAATAATAAAACTTGACAGTAATGAAGAGAAACATTGCAGCCACTGTTAGATAACGACGGGCCGTGGGTGGACAAAGGAGTCCTCAGTGAAACTCCTTCATTTATATTTCAGTTGTTCTGGGTTTTGGGATCAATACGGGCTGCTCGTTCCAGTGGACTCCCTCGAGTGCAATGCTGTGTTAATGAGCCTCAGAGCTCAGAAAGACTCACCCAGATAAGAGTGAACAGACTCAGCGGGGATGGGTCACACATCTAAAATTAAACCCACGGATAAACTGGAATCAAAAGACTTATAAAGCAGAAAACTTACGACGTTGATGATGCTTTAAATCTCTCAGAAAAAGCTGCAAAATCTCCCGAAACAGTCAAAATCTGCAAAGAAGAAAACATGATTAATGGAGATGCTCTGTGTCTGTCTCCTTTGGTGCTTTGTTCATTTCTAAATGTATCCAGCAGCCACTCTGGAATCTGATACCAGAAAATGTTTCTGCAATCTAAAATGTAAAACAACGATTCAACCTGTTTGGGTTTCAGCGTGTCAGGATTAAAAAAAGGTCATGGCTTCTTTCTTTCTTCAGCTGCCATTTTGCACCAATGATGTAACAATCCCACAGGGACAAATACACCAGAGGAGAGGAAACAGAGAACAATCTGTAGAGCAGCAGCAGCAGTGGGACAGAAACCAGAGAGCAATGTAGCTCAGGGACAACTGTCCTAAAGAACGAGATGTACAGGCAGCTGTATTTATACGCCATTCGTGAAAAAACATTCTGTATTTTAGAGCTGAAATGGTTCAAATCAATCAATTATTCTTTGAAAGTAAATTACAACAATTTCCATAATCAATGAATCATTTAAGTCTTTTTTAAAGGAAATGTATTCACTCCCTGGTGGACAGTTTGATAATAAGATCAGTATCAGTCTTATGCCTCAGTCAATTCAATATCAGGCTACAGCCAGCAGCCAGTTAGCTTAGCTTAGCATAAAGACTGGAAGCAGGGGGAAACAGCTAGCCTGGATCTGTCCAGAAGTAACAAAATAAACCTACGAGCACCTCTAAAGTTCACTGATCTTTATTTAATCCGTACAAAAACAAAGTGTAAATCGGATCTGGGTCTGTCCACGGTGGACCGGTCTCTGCTGTGTGTGTGTGTGTGTGTGTGTGTGTGTGTGTGTGTGTGTGTGTGTGTGTGTGAGTTATTTGAGGAGTTACAGAGCCCATGCAGTGCAGTCAGTGGCTGCCACAGGCGACCCCTGCTGCAGACGCTGCACCATCAGCACCTCCATATGGAATCTGCAGATATTTCACTTTCTGTCAGCCTTTCATGTTTCACACCTTTCTGGTTTGTAAAATCCTGACAGGACGTATTTTTCTTCTTTTCTCAGCATGCATCCAGATCCTTCGGTTCTCTCACAGCCTCAAAGTTTGTGGAGCTGCAACACGACATTGTCAAACTGGGATGAGAGCAGCAGCAGCGGCTCTGTTCAACCTCTGCTGACAAGGTTCCTCTGAGCAAGGCAGGATGTTTGTGGTGCCTCTGCACAACCAGCAGCAGAAGTTGAGTTTCAGGTTAAAGTAGCTTTATTCTTTCATCATTAATTAGAGCGAGTATAAGAGGAACAAAACATAGTTCCTGTGGAAGCACAAGCTGAGATTCAACAAGTAAGAGCAATACATTGATCACAGCAGCAACAAGACGAGAGTGAATGTTTGTGTTGAGGAACAAACACGAGACACATGTAGGAACGTAAGGTATCCTCATGAAGTCCAGCAATGGAAGGAACCTCATTTAGCTGCTGGAGGACACAGAAGTTTTAAAAGTCGAGCTTTATCAGAAGCGACTTCCTACAACTCCAAAGATAATCAATCTGCTTTTGAAGATCTGCTATCTGCAATCTGCTATTTTTCCTCTTCTGACGGAAGTCTCTCTGCAGCTCTTCATCGCTGGCTATACATATTCTTTTTTCACATTTCTTTGATGGCCACAGCTTCTGTGTCACTGTCTGCTGGATGCATGAATATGATGTCTGAATATAAATCTCCCCGGACAAAGCTGCTTATTCACAGCAATGAGAGAACTCGATGAGAATATAAAAGCATCTGGTGCAAAACGTACACACACTGTCTGACACATTAAATCATAAGCATCATAAATGTAACGCTCTCTGCTGAGGTGTGGAGCTAAAGGCGACTAAATGATTCCTGTGAAACTGAGAGGTGTGATGAATGAAGCTTCATTCAACCTGAAGGAACTCCTTAAATCAAAGTCCCTCATGTGCACAAATATTCAATTAATAAACAAATATTATTCTATTTTATATGTCATGTATGTTGTGTTTTATCGCTTTATACCTCTGGATTCTCTTTTTTTACTTTAATGAGCATTTTCAGATGGAGCCTGAGGTAGAAGACTTTTATTGCAAATGACAGGCAATCATTGTTGTGAGAGTAAATAAATAAATATCATATACATGTTATTGACATTTCATCATGGAAGTTGACGATTTTATCCTCAGGTAAAACAATGCAGTTACAAGCTCAAAAATCCTCCTCGTCACATGTTGAAAACTGAAAACCTTTAAATTACACGCCAGAAATATATTAAATGATTGACATAAATATAAATCAATTATATTAATTCATATGATGAAGGTGTGTTTGATTTGTGAAACAATCATATTTCCTTTAAGATAGATTCATGAATGGGAACATCACATTTTTTGTTTTTCTTTATGCACTCTTTTATTCCTTTGTAATTTATTCATTCACTTGTTCTAATTTAATTTCCAGGGTAGATCTTTGTGTCCATTTTTTAAAATATATATGTGAATTGCCTTCTGCTCATTTTTTGTGGGAATGTTCTTGCAGATGAGGCATTATTTTCTTCACATATGTGCTAATTTTCATACAAATCCAGAACAGAAATCTAAACCAAGAATGTCTGTCACAGCAGTTTACTAATTGTTGAGATATTTCAGTCTGGTGGATCGACAGCGACAATAAAAACATTTACAAAAACGATAAAAGAAACATAAAGTAGTTTGGATCAAACAAAGCACCATTCACCAGAAGGTCATTTGAAAAAGAGCTGTTTTTATATTTGACTCTTTATTTATTATTTGCACGTCACTGAGATACCCTGTCACTGAAGATTTGACTATCCCGGCTGGTTTTAATCGTGAGATTTAAAGATGTATCAGCTGATTTCCTGCCCTGCTTCTCACCCTGAACTGTTCCTGGAGCTCTCACCAATAAAAAGATTAAAAAAGCATCACTGAGGACAGACAGAGAGACTCCTCCAGCCTCCTCTCTTCTTCTCTCACATCCTTCAATACTAACACTCCAGGGGCTTACCAAACACACTTATTTTTTTTCTAGTTGGGAAAACCTCCCATTCTGAAAGTGAAGCCCTGAGGGTGTGAGAGCTTTGAAATAAAGAGACATCACATGTGCTGAGAGGCCGTCCTGTCCTCCCCTCCAGCGCGGCTCCATGCTGCTGCAGCTCTGGAGCTTCTTTACAGGCTCGGCTGGTGTTTCATAAACCCACGTTTGTTTCTGTTGCTGGCCGGCTGCTCCTTCACCCTCATGGCATGATGTAATGTCTCACACGTCTTTGTTTTCAAACGCTCCAACAGTTACCTGAATCCATCTGTGTCTCAACGTGCTGCTCTCTGGTTTAGTTCTGGTTTTTATTATTTGTTTCACTTTATTTACCTTCTCAGATTCTGATGAGAAGATGAGAATTTTCCTGAATATGTTTACTTTTACTTCCAGCTTTCACAATATCAGATTTTCACGAGACGAATATTGAGGCCAAAAGAAGGAATGGTGACAATATATCGCAACAGCTATAGAAAAATAAATATGAATACATATTGATATTAATGCCATTGTTAAATGCAAGTTTTGTCTCTTTTTTGGCAAATTAATTCCAGTCAAAATATGACTGAGTCTGTAACCACAACTGTATTATCACAGTTATCGTCAACCTGCAGACCCGTACTTTCACCACTTCACTGCTATTACAAGAACTGCTGCCGAAAACAGCTCATAGAAAAAGACCAGAAATATAATTAACAGCAGTGATACAAATAATCATAGTCACAGTATTATCTGTCTGTGGTGACAAGAGCCGTAGTAGGCAAGTCCAACGTCAAAACTTCAGTCAAAACTGACAAGTCCAACGTCAAGTCTTGAGTCAAGTCTTAAGTCCGAGACAAGTTCAAGAGTTCTTCATTGAAGTAGTACTACAGTAGTAGTAGTAGTAGTAGTAGTAGTAGGAGTAGTAGTAGTAGATAGTAGCAGTACTCATAGGAACAGAGTTTAGTTTCAGATGTGTTGAAATTAGAGATTATTCTCTCATGACCTCATTAACTCGTGTCATTTTAAAACACAACTGACTCTCCGTCTCTGTGTCCGTCCTTCGGTCACGCTCTGAATAGAACTACGAAGGTCTCCTTCACCTTGTGAGGGTTAATCCTCCACGAGGGCCTCCCTCAGTCCGGGCCGGCCTATTGTGTCTGGGTGTGTGCTCAGCTGGGACGGCTGTAATACTGAACCCCAGCGGGGCGAAGCAGGAAGCTGTCTGAGTATTTATATCTCCCTGCACTGCAACAATACAAGTCCAGCAGGATCTCGCACCGACTCGCCAAAACCCTCACAAGACGCCGTTTGGCTACAAGAGCATAACTATGTTCACATTTTATCTGTGTTGTTGCTTTTGTCTGCTATTCTGTGTCTATTTGGAATTGACCTTCTTGAAAGTACGAGGAAGATGTTGTGGACTATTTTCTTTTGTTTTTGTGTCATTTAGTTTATTTGTATTGTTGTTTTATGCTTGGTGTCTTGTAATCAAATGTTTCGCATGACACGGAGATAAAAGCTAACTATTATCTTAATATATCATTATAAATATTATTTACCACTTCCACATATTTTTTATACCTTTTCTTAATTTATTTTTGTATTTAAAACGCTGTAGTTTCATTACGAAATGTCATATTCGATTCCTCCGGAGTTTGTTTGTGCAAACACTGATGCAACTTTGGTTTAATTTATAGTTTCATGGCATTGATTCAACATTTATGAACTCCTTTAATACTTTAATACATCTCACTACACACACTGATTACGTAACAGCAGCCACTGAGTCCACAGCGGTTTACATGTTCTAAAAAGCTGTTGGACGGTTCTATACATGTTTGGAATCATTCCTTTGTCCTCTGAAAAAGCAGCGGAAACTCCAGCACCTTATTAGTGACAAAACAGATAAATAAGAAGAAGAAAAGAAACAGCGAGGCTGAGAAAGAGGCAGCCAGCGTTGTCTTATATGTTAATGAATCCTCCTCAAAGGTCAGCACAATCTGAAAACCGTCCTCCTGTGTGAGACAGAGTCAGAGTCCTGAAATATTGAAATGTTTGCCTCGAGGCAGTGAGGTGTAATGAAAGTCCTCCTGCTGCTGCTCCTGTCGAGGCGCCTGATGAAAAAACATCTAACTCCAGCAAACAGCCTCGTCACTCACTTCAACGAGACAAACAAAAACAAAGGATCATCCTGAAAAAGAAGTGAAACGTGGCCAATTAAATATGTATAAAACCACAAGTTAAGGATAATAGGGGGGGCTGTCTCCTGACTTCCTCTCTCTCTGATCCTGAAACCCTGCAGTCAAATGCAAAGCAGGCTGGGAAGATCGTACAGAGCAAAGAGTGGAGTCGACTCTGTGTTTTCATTCTCAGGGGTTAAAGTCTGTCGGGGAGCTTCAGG
>NC_136649.1:21801744-21819244 GCF_949748355.1 Melanostigma gelatinosum
CTTTGCAGTATCCATCAACTACAAACAACCACACAGCCTGGAGAGATGGATGAGACATTTGTACTCCTGGTCCTCCAAAGAGGCTTTTTCAGAGTGAAAGTACAAAAGATGTATTTGAAAAATGGTACCTTCTCGCCCGCTCTAGGGTAAAGAGAAGAACAACATAAAACCAGATGGATTTTATCAAATAAAGTTATTTGTCGCACGGATGGGTCGTAGGTAACTTTACGAGAAATAACAAAAAGTTACAACAGAAAAAGGGCCTGAAGGTGCAGCTTTAATCGACGAAATGAATATAACTACAAGAGTTACAACGAGCTCTACCAGACTAAATAAAAGAAACAGTTCAGTAACAAATCCTCCATCTATATAATGTAATAAAGACAAGCATGAGACATCAACTTCACCAAGAATAAACAGCTTTTCTGAATTAGTTGCATCCTCTAACACGCTGTGTCTTGTTTTAATTTGTACAAGAATGGAAATGTAAGAAAAACACAATTTGTGGTTTTGTGGTGACTTCAAGAGTGCAGGAAATTATTACGCGTGGTCGATGTTCGCCAAGAAGTAGTTCCAGTGAGGTCACTGACATATTAAACAGAGCTGTTGCATACACACACACACATACATATACTGTATGTATATATATACATATATATATATATATATATATATATATATATATATATATATATGTATGTACTGAGAATCTGCAATTATACAGAGAAAGATAATAAAATGTGGTTTTCTATATAGCTATAAATTATTCAGACACACGTGTCTGGCCCGAGGCTTGAGGGACTCAGGTGAACCACATGGCTGATTAAAAACACACGCACGCACGAATGCACGCACGCACGCACACACGCACGCACACACACACACCTTTAACAAGACAAAAGAGAGGCTCTCCATCTTTTTGACATGCGAAGTGAACAGGATGTTGCTCTCCATCTTTGTTCGATTTACAACCAGTGGAGCACAGAGCATCATGGGAAATGAAAGGGGGGGGGGGGGGCAATTTCCCCCGTTAATTCTGTCAATCGATGTACAACTTTACCAATTCAGTTTATTAGTCGTACAGTTAGTGAAAGAGAAGGAAGCAGGATGACGAAAGGTTAAACAGTAACTGCACTTAAACGTGTTTTTAAACTATAAACTAAATTATATAACTGGACTTTAACGAAACACATCAATGCTGGTGTTAATATTGACATTTCTTACCAAATTTATAAAAATCTGCATTTAATAGTTGATAATGACTCAGAACAGCATCTACTGTTAAATCAGCACTCACCCTGCAGTCGCTGCATCTGCAAACATACGGTTTTGAAGCCTCGAGTTCGACGACTTGGCCGTCGCCATCTTGGCTTTTTTGCATCCAGTGAACAGGAAGTGACCATATCGGGACTGAGAAGGAGTGACATAGAGACACCTTATACGTCTCTGGTAGAGAGACCTGTCAATCACTGTGTAGCCCCGCCCTAAAGCATCCCCTGCTTTATGGTCTGTTTGACTCTAAATGGAGCATAGTTTGCCATCAGTGTATGAATGTGCGTGAAGGGTGAATGACGACATGTTAAAGCGCTTTATAAGTACAAATCTTCATTTACCATCTGACATATAAAAGCCCGGTCGGCAGTTCGTACATGTACAGATATGTTAGGAGTCAAACTGACAGAATTATCAGTGTAAAGAATTCTTTGCTCATTATCGACACAGCCTTGACTTGCATTTCCTCTCCAGAAAAGCAACAGTTGTATCGGTGCATGACTGCATTTTTCTGTTTGTGTGAAGCGTCGGGTTTGTGCTACTGTAGCCGATGTGGTTACAGAAAGAAAAACGAAGCAAGAGGAGACGAGACAAGAGGAGAAAATGAGAAAATAAGTGTGGAGAGAGACGAGGGGAAAAGAGAGGAGAGGAGAGAGAAGGTGGGTGGAGGGGGAGAAGAGAAAAGGGAGGTTTCACCTTGTTCTCCCAGAAGAAGAAGAAGACAGATGAGGAGCGTGGGGGTGCAGCCTTAATGAGAGGACACACATACACACAGACACTGACACACACACACACACACACACACACCCTGACACAGCACAATTGCAACCAGCTGCTGCTGTTTATCCGGACACAAGCAGAGCGGCGAAAGCAGTGATCGCTGCTCTGAGAGACTTATTGTGAAATGATGAGTGTGAAGAATCATTTGAGCTCCTTCATGAGAAACCAGAATAAAGGAAAAGTCTGCCTCAAAATGATAAAGTTCTTTTTTTTTAAAACCACCTAACAAAGTCGAAACGCGATACTTAAACAGTTTAAACTTTAACCAAGTTTTAACTCTCAGAGCTGAACGATTGTGTTGTGAACGCTTCTCGGCCTTCATAAAGCAGCTGCTGTTTGTTAAGTGTGTTTAGTTTCTTTCTGGGGATACAAACCACAAACAAAGTGCATTTACTCAAGTAATTAATTTAATTAAAATCTACGACTTAACATGGTGGAAGCTGTTGTGCAGCTGTTTTCATCAAACAAGCTGTGATTAAACCGACCTGCTCAGCAGCAAACAGCAGACACACATTTAGAGACCAGCTGGTGAACAAAGTGGAGCTTTTAGCAGCTAAAGAGGCGAATATCTCCCTCGGGATGATGGTGGAGACCAAAAGCAGAGTTAAAAGAGAGAGAATATAGGACTTACATTCATCAGGTGCACACAATACAACTCCAAACTTAAAAAGTCCAGATCTGCTTGATTGAATGAATACGAACCGCAATCACTTCACGCCTTGACTGAAGCGTATCAGGTGCGTTTTTCACGTCTCACGCAACATCAAAACATCATTTTTAAAACTGCATTCTCAAAATGCGTTAAGAAGCAGAAGGAAGTAAGCTGCAGTTCCTCTAATGACCCCATTGAAGTGAATGGAAAAAGAATTCTGATAAAATGTTAGGAGACACACAAGCTTGATTGACAGGTGCCAAAATAGAGATGCAAAGTCCCTCCCCTTCTGGTGGTTCTTGATTTAGAAAGAATATATATATATCATTATTATTTGATCCCGTTTGAAATGTGCTGTTAAAAAGAGTAACGTTACATTTGTGAGAGCAACACAGCTAAGTTAGCTAGCTAGCTAGCAAAGCGAGGTGACGGCCATGTTGGTGAAGTGCATTGTGGGAGACGAGAGATGTCGTTCACTGATCGATTTCACATGACTAAATGTTACTACAACAAACTGCAAGATTATCTTTTCAATGGACAGATTTAAGTGTAAGTCATGGCACCATTAAAAAAATAGTCATCAATATTTTTCACGAAATAAGGTCCAATTGAGCGGAAAGGGCGGGGCTTCACCTCTCATTATGATTTTTATTATATATTATCACTGCCTGATTGTTTTCATCAAACAAAAGCTGTCGCCGTCTTCCTCCAAAACTATTTTTATTCTGGTATTGTTTACGAATCAGTCTACACCTGCGATCCCAAACAGAGAAGAAGAAGAAGAAGAAGAAGAAGAAGAAGAAGAAGAAGAAGAAGAAGAGTCGACTTTTACATAACCTCCTTCTCTTCTTCATGTAAAAGTCGACTCTCCTACTCATTTTCTTCTTCTTCTCTAATTTGGGAATGCAGGGTGTGGTTTTCATAACAATGAGGAGTTGTGTTTCATTTCACTGCTGACTGAAGCACAAACACACACACAGTCACACACACACACACACAATTTGCTCAATTTAATATGTTAATACGAACATAAGTCTCCTGAGTTGTGCTTTAATAAAAGACAAAAGTGTTTTATTGTTGTAATTATGATTTGTTTTGGTAAATGTCAAATGTAAATGTATTCGCTCAGGATTTCTGTTTGAGCTTCTGATGAATTGGTTCCTGTGAGGTAAGAAGTTAGAAAAAGGTTCTTAACATAACGTGAATCAATAATATATTTCGACCCGTTATATTATTCATGTTTCTGCTCTCAGCGGTGATGACTCACATGCGAGGAGAAGTTATTAAACACATCTTTCTATCTCTGCAAGAGCTTTTTATTTCATAACCACACTCTTCATTACAGTATTTGACACGAGATATCAGAAAGCGTGTTGCTGCTCGTCTGTCTGCTTCGTCTCCTGAGCTGAAAGAAGGTTAAATGAGTTTGATGTCACGTCTCTGCAGGGGAGGTCAATTAAACATGTCGACTGATGGGTCGACATCCTCGTTCTGTGTGTTCTGCATTCATAATTTACGAACATCCAGAAGCCTCACGCAGTCACACACGGTGTGAACTCAGTGGGAGGTTTTTAAGTGTGTAAAGCATCAAGGTGAAGATCAACGTGTGCAGCAGGTAAGAGGAGCAGATCGGGTGGGTTTTCTCTCATAACTTCATTTAAAGTGGCCATCCCTTCAGATTGTCAGTCCTGGTTGATTTAGAATTTCTATTTGAGTGAAAACAAAGGACTTGTGCTCAGAGTTTATCTGTCTGCATCCGGAATTCCATACCAGCGTGATCATATTTTGTCCACAACGGAGAAACACCACAGACTGTATCTGAGAAGTGGTCGTAGTCATCGTGACGTCACCCTTTGGTTTGTGGACTGATGTTTTGAAGCCTTGAGTTTGGCAACCAGTGAAGAGGAAGTGACCATATATGGACTGAGGAGGAGTGACGTAGACGCCGTATACGTCTCTGGTGTCGACCTGTCAATCACCGTGTAGCCCCGCCCTAAAGCATCCCCTGCTTTATGGTCTGTTTGACTCTAAATGGAGCATAATGTACTAAATGAACATCATGCTGTATTGAAGAAGACTTGAAACTAGAGATTGAGACATAAACTCATGTTTACAATGTTTACTGAGGGAATAAATCAAGAGAGAAGTAGAGTCATTTTCTCATAGACTTCTATACAACCAGAGGAGTCGCCCCCTGGTGGACACTAGAGAGAATGCAGCTTTGACTTCACTATTCAGACCCGGAGGTTGCTGCCTGGTCCGGAGTCAGAGCTGCATTTTTGAATAATACACAATAGAATAATAGAATAATACATATCGTGTTACTTCGTAGCAAGATATTTGCGTTTTACATTTCGCTCTTTATATGTATTTATGTTGCATCACTTCTGTCTGTTCTGTACGTGCTGCTATTTTTTACCTGAATTAGTTTGTATATGATATTTCTGCCAATGAATAAAACACACTGACTGACATCAACAGCAGAAGACGTAACACTAATGTGTCTGTGACCTTTCTTCAGACGAAAGAAAACAAGTTATTTCGTGTCGCGATGACATCTTTTTATTCAACATGCAACAAGCTCCCTCTGCTGTTTGTCTGTGGAAGTGCGACATTAAACAGTCATTCAGGTTATCTTCTCCTGTCACACCAAACTAAGAACATCCTTCAGAAAGAAACATCTCTGGTGACCTGATGTTTCCTCGTGGACTCTTCAGTTTGCTGTAAGATTAGAGATTTTATTCATCAAATTACAACTACTCTTATAAACCGAAGCTGGAAGAGACAATCTGTTTCTGAACATTATAAATAATCTCACATTTGTTCTTGGAATTCGAGATAATGAAGTTTAAATATATTTAATAGTTATCTCTTGCTGCTTTTTAGATCACGCAAAGGTATTACAAATATTTAAATGTCATTTTCAGAAAATCATTTTCAGGCTTTAGTTCATTAAATATCATCACACAGCAGAGATCACCTTTATTCAGCAAAGCTATTGTACTAATACACACTGTACACAGGAGTGCTTTGTAATTAACTCATTGTGCGTTACGACAGCAAACACGTTTGTGTTTGTTAACATGAACGTGTGTCACATGTTTGTTTGTTTGTGTCACATGACACGGAGTGTCTTCTTGTGTCTCACAGTTTACATCAATCAAGTGGTGACTTCCTGGAGTCTCTGGACCACAGCCGACGCCACCTTCCTGTACGCCTCCGCCTAGAACACACACACACACACACACACACACACACACACACACACACACACACACACACACACACACACACAGACAGTTAGTTTTAGAAATGTTCCTATTGTCACTTTTTTACATTATTGAGTTTTTTGAATGAAGCTTCAAAAGTCTGTCCTCATATGTTATGACATCATCACCCGAAAAAAACAACTCCACAAATAGCTGCTATAAGTGATCTGCTAATGTAAAATAAATAAAATGCAAAAAGACAGAGTGTAATATAAACCTCTGGGCTGTCAGGAGAAGAGACGACCACAGGAGTCCCTCTGTCTGACGTCTCTCTGATGTTCAGATGAAGAGGAACGTCACCTGCAGACGCAACATGGAGATACGTCAACATGAGGGAAAAACAACAAGATTTTATATTTCCTGTTTTCCTCTTTACTGGAATAATAATTCATAAAATGTACAAAGAAGATTTTAAAGAGACAAGATGACTCAGGTGCCGCTAACTTTGACATTTTAAAGGTTTGGTGAACAATTTAAACGCAAAGAAAACTCCATCTTCAAAGTATGAAACTAGTATTTTTTTACAATAACTATAATAAGCCTGTTTTCTACACAGACAGATAAAGACTTTTGGACATATTCAAATACAAACTGCCCTGATTGTACTCTGATGTTTTAGTTCTGAGGTGTACACGTGTACGTCTCTGATAACTAACACTAACACCAACAAACGTCTCATGAGAACCTCCGTCTTGGATTTTAAATGAACAGCCGATGAACTCGCTCGTCCTCCGACTCACCGAGTAGTTTGACCCCCAGAGTGTCAGCGAGCTGTCGGGCCCCGTCGGAGCCGAAGATGTGAGTCTGGTGGTTACAGTTTGGACACTGGAAGACGCTCATGTTCTGCACCAGACCGAGAACCTGCGAGACCGGGACATTGAACGCAACACGGTGATGCTCCTGTTACTTCAACACGCACACACACGCACACGCACGCACTCACACACACACACACACACAGGTTACCGGCACGTGAACTTTCTTGAACATCTCGGCTCCTCTGCGAGCGTCCAGCAGGGCGATGTCCTGCGGCGTCGACACGATGACGGCACCTGCAGAACAAAACACAGGTACGACTTCACACTGAGCGACTTTAACTTCTCCTAATAGGAAGACAGGAACTCCTTCAAAATAAAACTTTATCGTTTTGCTTTTTCTTAACTGTTGGTGTTCGTTGCAATTGTTGAAATCATTCTACAGTTACATATATACATATATAAACTAGTATATATATATATATATATATACTATATTTTTTACTTATTTATTTGTTTTTACTGTAAAACACTTTGTTTTGAAAGGCGCTATATGAATAAGGTTATTATTCGGATTATTAATGACATATTCCAATATTTTTAAGCCTCAATCTTTGACTAATATTTATAGCCATTCTGACTACGGGTCATGCTAACTTGCTTTTATTTCAATAGTTTTTGAATTATTATTATTTTTTGAAATATTATTATTATTATTATTAATTGTACTACTATTATTATTGTCATTTTATTATTATATTTAATTATTGTTATTGATATTATTATTCCTGATAAATGAGGAGTACCGTATCAGTGAGCGCCTGACTGACCTGCTACTGGGACGTTCTGGGAGATTGACAGTTGGACGTCTCCCGTCCCAGGAGGCATGTCGACCACCAGATAGTCCAAAGACCCCCAGTCCACCTACAAACACACACCTCCAGTCTGTTAGAATATACATATATATATATATATATATATATTAGGGGTGTAACGGTAAGCGTATTCGTATTGAACCGTTCGGTACGAGGCTCACAGTTCGGTACGCATGACGAACCGAATACATTTGAATAAAAAAAATTTTAAAAAGATTTTTTTTTTTTTTAAACCTTTATTTAACCAGGTAGTCCCATTGAGATTAAAAATCACTTTTGCAAGATGTAAGTAACAATACTACATAACATTAAGGAGCAGTTTTTGTTTTTTATGCTTATGTGTTGCTAAGAAGACACCCCAGAAGATGAGTCACTCAGGTATAGTTCCATCATTGTTCAAAGTCAAAGAATAACTTTGTTAGTTTTAATGAATAAATATATTTTAAAATCAAGTACATTTCTCTGGCATTTATAGTTTTCTACTGTACCGAAACGTACCGAACCGTGGCTCCACTGTATCGTACCGAACCCAACCGTGGATTTTGTGAACCGTTACACCCCTAATATATCTACATATATATACATATCTATATATATATATATATATATATATATATATATATATATCTATATATATATATATATATATATATATATATATATATATATATATATGATATTTATTCCCACCTGTCTGAGCAGTCTCTCTATCGCTGACATCACCATCAGCCCCCTCCACACGATCGGAGCCGATTCGTCCACCAGGAAGCCCATCGACATGCTGAGAGAGAAGAAGAAGGAGTCAGAGCAGAAGAAGAGAGGACATGATGTGTTCGGACTGGAAGGACTCACCAAGGAACCCCGTAGTTTACGAGAGGGATCATCAGATTGTCTGGAGGAAAGAGGAAGCAAATAAAATCCATAAAATAAAACCACCAAACCAGTGAGAAGAAACGATCAGGTGACTTTGATTATAGATAAACGATGCGCCGCACTGTCACTGAGCTCCGGGTTTCCCTTCAGGTTCATCAGTTTGGGAATCGACGGGCCGTAAACGTCCGCATCCAACAGACCGACGGTCTTCAGCTGAGAGACAGAAAGACATCACAATCAAGCGGTTTCTAAAGGTTTTACATCAACGATTGGCTAAAACAGAGACAATGTATGAAAGATGTTTGTGTAATTCTTCCTCACCGGATCGTTGGCCAATAATCCGAGAGCTAAATTCACTGCAGAGACAGAAAAACAAGACATGAAACACGTCCAGCCGGTTGGAAAGTATTTAACAGTAACACCGTTTTTCTGTTTCTGTGTGTTTTTCTAAAGATGCACATCATTGAGCATCAAACGTGTGTCGGACTAAAACATCCATTTCGGACTCACGCAGCTTTGTCTGGATGTGTTCAGGACCAATACGAGTCGTCTGTACCTGCGGTGGTGGATTTGCCGACGCCCCCTTTCCCCGAAGCCACAACGATGATCTGTTTGACCCCCGCAACGGGCTTCTGCTTGGGGAGACCTTTCGCCATCTGCTGCTTCTGCCTCTCCTGTAAGGCCTTGCTGTCTACCGACCTCTGTGAGAAACACACACACACACACACACACACACACAATTACACACACACACACACAATGATTCATTCCAGACCTAGATCTGTTTGATCTATCAGGAAATTTAGGATTTCTGTAGATTTCAGACAGACAAGTTCAGACTTAAGGACACTTTGGGGTTTATGGGAAAGAAATGACCAATAATTTTAAGAAATATTCCCATAAAAGACTCATTTTTAAATCAAAAGCTTAATTCGCTTTATAATATACAATTTTAATATAATAAAAGCTGCTTTTTGGATCATACACATGCATAATTTACCAGAAGTCTAAAACATATATTAGTACTAGCGCTGCGAGAAAGGCAATGTTAGGTTGATATAATTTAACGTGGAGTTTAGTGGAGAAAAGGTGCTTTTAAAACTGTCTGAAAGTGTAAGAAACAGAGTAAATGTATCTTCTTCAAGGTTCAACTGATCTGATATCATTTCCTACTGTAATAAGGTGTTTTATAGGTTAATTTCATCCTTTAATCCTATTTATTAATGCTTTATAGATCAGTTAAAGATCATTAATAAGAACGTTTGGGGTGCCAAGTTGTGAAAAAATATCTTTTATTGGTTTTGACTACAGACTACAGACTACATGGATTTATAATACTTCTGTATTTATAACTGCAGGCTTATTAGAAAGTGAGAAACCATTTGATTTATTAATGTTATTAATGTTATTAATGTATAAATTATCTATAAAGCATGATTAAATGATTAATTCAATTATGATAAAGACATAGAATTCAACTGTTTCTAGTACTGCTATCATAACAATAATAATAATACCTTATGCTGGTGTTAACATAATTTGAATATTAGAAAATAACAAAACAAAAAGGTAATATCTCATTAACACTCTATTAGACATATTTATAAAACAAGTTATTGGTCAGAGAAGCTGCGTCTACAAGTAAAACCCGGACGAATATAAGTAAGCGCACTTCCGGTTGTGACGTTTAAAAATATATCTTTAGCAATTAAAAGTACATTACATGTGTGAAGAACATATTATCGAAAGTAAATAAATATTTTGACATTCAGTTATGTTTTAGGAATGTATTTTAAATAATTTAGTTTCACCCCATAAAAATAAAATAACAGTTATCGCATTTATTTTGGAATACTTCCGGTCTTCTTCTTCTCGCTTTCTGTCTAGCTTTATGTTAGCATGACGCTGTTAGCTAGCTTAACTGAAACTCACAGAAACAGACAGAGATCTTACCTGGCAGCGTGTGAACTGCACATGACACGCAGGTCCCGGTTTTACTTCTGTCCCGGTTCTTGAGACCAATAGTCTATTTCCGGATGCTCTTAGTAAATGAGACAGTCTGCTGTAGGTGAACTGAGCCATGTTTAGCTGTTTGGATGCTACTCATCTAGCTAGCTTGGTGCGCGTCAAGCTTGCGCAAAATACGCATGCGTGTGTTGTTTTTTGTAGCTTTCTTTTCTTCGATAAAAAATGTTTTCTAAATTGAATAAGCTTTGTCTTTTGTCTTTTTTATCAGATGTAAATATTGTACTTTTTACTGTAATACATCTCAGAGGTACATCTGGTACTTTTTACTAGACTACCTCTCAGAGGTACCGGTACATATTGTACTTACTTGAAACTCAACATTTAATTAATATCTGCTTGATTTTCAAAAATAAATAACTGAAAGTGTCTTAACAAAGATGCATATAAATAAATAAGAAAACGGTATACTGTCAAACTAATAACTATTATATGTTTTAATTGACTCATGTGTACTTATATTTTAAAACACGTATATTTATTTTGTTGCTCTTGATCGTCTTCGCTTTGCTCTTTCATTTTACCTTGTGTAAGATGTATTTACTTTATGTACAAAAACACTTTCATCTCACACAAGACGATATTTATTTACTTTAACTGTTGTTTTGTGTTTATTTTCATGTTTATCACAAGCTGATCGGGGATAAAGAAAGAAAAAAATAAATGAAAAACTGCGTTAATAATGCGCAGCTTTGAGCACCTTTTGTTGACATCATTACGGATGTGAGTTGCGTGAGTTTTTCTCATGATTTCTCTTTGAGGTCTTGAACGTCTCTGTCAGTCGGCAGTGTTCTGTGTTTATTTCTGTCCCGGTTCTTGAGACCGATTGCGTAATTGCATTACGATCTTTAATAAGTGATGACGGAGAGAGGCGGCCCGGCGGCCCGGGCGGTGCTTCAGCAGTGTCTGCAGGCCAGACTGCAGGTGAGACCAGCAGAGGAACCCTCAAAGGAACCCTCAAAGGAACCCGCAGAGGCTCAGTTCGTCCAGGTGAGAACGTCTCATGTTGTGTTCATGAACATCATGTTCAGTGTAGTATTCACTGGCATGATGAAATACTTTGAATTCAATTTTAAAAGTTAAAGAAAACCAAGAAAAACAAACATGAAGCACATTTTGAGAGCAGGGAAGCTATGAAATATTATTAATATTAATATTATCAAGTAACATTTTTATTCATAGAAGGTACTGAGTGCTGTACAGGAAGAATACAAATAAGATAAATAAAGTATATATTATAGGATAGACTTTATTTGAACAAGTAGGAGAATAAAGTGAGCAAACCACAAAATAAAAAGTTATTTTAACCTTTAAACTGAAGGAAAATGACAGCTCTGTTTTCCAAGTGAATCTGTAATTTCATAAAGTGTATATCAAATGTAATCTCCAGTTTTTATTTTTATCAATCAGATTCAATTTGACAAACAGTGTTTGTACCAATTAAGGGGCGACTTTAACAGATATCATAAGGAAACTTCACCACTTCATTACTCACATTAAGACAATTATTTTATATATTACCAGTTTTCTGTAATGTCATGTTTAAATATGCAAATGAGGCATTATGTAATGGTGACTCATGGTGAAATCTACAGACACAAACAGAAAGTAGTAAAATAAACACCTGAATGTGTGTGTTGGATGGTTTCTTTCCTCTATTCTGAAAGAAGACATGTGTTTTGTGAGACTTTTATTTTTAATTCTAACCTCATAGAAGCAGTTTCAAATAGCTGCAGAGAGTTATGATTTAAGAGCGAGAGAGAGAGGTAGAGATGTGTGTCATTCGCGTCACGATAATAAGATAAAATATAGGCACAGCTTACGTGAACGCTGGCTGCTCATTGGTCCACGTCTCTGATGATGCTTCTTGTTTCAGATCGACAGAGGAATGGTGATTTATATCTGCTTCTTTAAAGGAGCCACGGACGACATCCTGCCCAAGATGGGTCAGTGACGCTATTTAACCTTTGACCTGCATATTATAATCACATAAAGTCTTCACATCTGGATCAGTGTGGTACATTATTATTATATCTACACGTTGCACATATTTTTTGTACTTTTAAATTTTGCACATTTCTTGGTCAATATTTTGCACTTTTTCATTTCAAAACCAACATATTTTACATATCTTTTGACATATTTTTCCCATTTATCTTGATTTTTTTCTCTCCTTATGATGCTTGGCTTTTGTAATACAGTTTTTTTCTGTTCTCTCACTATGTGTGTTGTTTTGCACCATGACACCGTGGCTGTGCATCCCTCATTCTGAGGTGTGAATATCTCGTCCTCCCCTCCAGTGTCCACGCTGTTGAATGTCCGGCTGTGTGAGACAGACTCGGGGAAGACGGTCTCGGTGTCGGAGCTCCCCGGCAGCCTGCTCATCGTCCCTCAGGCCACGCTGGGCGGGAAGGTCAAAGGTCGAGCCATGCAGTACCACGACAATATCGGCAAAGAGGACGGCCGGCGGCTCTACGGCGCCTTCGTCTCACTGTGTGAGGAGGAGCTTGCGGCCGCTTCGGCCGAAGTGAAGGTGAAACACGGGACGTACGGAAACAGACAAGTGCTGAAGCTCGACACCAACGGACCGTACACACATCTGATGGACTTCTGAGGAGTCGAGCTCAAGACTGTCTCTTAATTCACGTCTAAATATCCACCAACAAGGCCACAAACAGACTTTATGTGTTGATATTTGATTTATGCATTTATGTCTTTCAAGATTACATTGGATTACGTCACAGTTTGTTGTGTAACCACAACAGATGACAGTAAATAGAAGACGAAAGTCTCAAATGAATACTTAGTTTAATTTGTCCTCTGTGAGCCACAGTGATGCAGGATGTGAAGTCTCCTCCGGACCAGCAGGGGGCGCTCAGCTGCGTTCCAGGGACCGGAAATAAACAGCACTCAGTAAACTTGGGTTACAGCAGCTTTTACAACCTGCGTCAAACCTGTTTCTCTGTCAAGTCAGCGGCAAGTGGGATCAATGCCACTTTCGGTTAATCGCTTTTGCTGCGAAAATAAAAGGACGAAAATAACGAGATATATTGTAACGGTTGTTTTTCTTTTTAAAGACCTAAACAAATTTTTGGCAATTGTGCTGAGCGGCTTATGTGCCTCATGAGTAGAACCATGTTGTTCTATAAGGCCCTCTTTGTACAGGAAAAAAAAAATCATTGTGAACATGAACATTGAATAGAAAAATCATGATTTCTGTGATTAATTTATCTTTATAGAACCAATCATTTAACCTACTGTTAAAACCTTTCAGACAACGAGAATTTGAAGTTGTGAACATTTAATTTGATTTGATTTTTTTGTTGTTGTAAGATGACTACCATGTTCAAAATGCTTAAATTTGATCAAATACGTCTTTATTGATCACCAGAGGCTCAAATGTGGTTGTTTCAGCTGAACAAGGACGGAAATAAGTAAACGTAAATAGAGAAAGTTAAGAAAAATTGTTAGAATAATATTAAACATTCAAAATGATTTACATCTAAAAAAAATATGTAAAATAAAAATTGATTCAATTAACAAATCTTTATTAATTTGGAAAAAATGTCAGGATTACAAATGTTCTTACACAATGAACAACAAACATGTGCTATACAGTACTTCAAAATATTGTAGCAATTACTGTATATATTTAAACATAGCTTAAGATATTTTCCCTCAAAAGTTACCAGCTAAACGTAAACTTTTATTTTGAAATTTTCCATACCGGATAGAACAAGGTTGCTACCGCTAGCTTAAATATGCGAACCACCAAACGCCACATTTAGCTTCTAGTTTGACCTGAAATGTAACACTTTGCAGAATGTACTTCTAAATTTAGACAAAGTAAAAACTATGTAGCTCGTTTATGTCAACGGTTGAGTGGAAAAGTAACGCGTTAAAAGTTGAGTTTTGGCTGAAAGTTGATGACGGTGTAACGAGGATTTGTGTTTACCGGACGAAAGATGTTCTGAGGTGGGAAACGGTTTTTCAAAAATTTACATTTAAATGATAGATTTGTTAAATGAAAACGAGATAAATCGTTATGTGTCACAGTCATGGTGATAGTCTGTGTTTATCTGTTTGGGTTTTATTTCACCGAGATCGAAATCATTTAGTCAATTCGTCAATAAATCTAACGTTATCTGGTTGTTTATTTTCCCAATTAATCGATTAATTGCTCATAAATTGTCAACAATAATCAGAATAACGTCCATCACCTGACTAACAAAGTGATACATGTCTTAAAACAGCTTATTATTTTACTAAATTAATGTCCAACATTCATTTTATTAACAACAAGAAAGGCATTTTTATTTAATAATTAAAAAACACCAACTGATCATTTTGTCTGTGCTGTGATCAATAACATGCTGATCACATGACAGGAACTAAAAGGGATTAAAACTGATTGTAGAAATATCTCGGGGTTTTCAAAATTAAATGTATACAAGTTTAAAAATAATTGGTATTTTGCATATTAATTATCACTTAGACAAGTTTAGCATTTGTGAAAAAAATCAAACAATACCAAAACTGTTCAGTTGTTTTCCTGTTAATCAATCTCTCTCTCTCTCTCTCTCTCTCTCTCTCTCTCTCTCTCTCTCTCTCTCTCTCTCTCTCTCTCTCTCTCTCTCTCTCTCTCTCTCTCTCTCTCTCTCTCTCCTCACAGATGCCGTCCTTTGACTTATTAAATCGTGTGGAGCTGTTCATGCGAGCAGGAACGTTTCCCGTCGAAGCATCAAAGAGCTCAAAGAAAGTAACCAGAGCTGCCAGCAAGCACTTCATATATAAAGGTATTTAAATATCTACGCATACAGGCGCTTCTTATACGCTGAAACATGCTTCTCTAAATATTTCATCTTCAATGATATTGAAGTGAAAGCTGAACATTTTAGAGATGGACATCAGAAAAACTGGACGAGTAACAAACTGTTTAAACTGACTCTTTAAATATAACATAACATATTAAAAGCAGTGCATTGTGTTACACTGTCGCTCAGATTCTGTTGCTCCTAAATCAGCCCTGATGACGGTGCTGGATCTCTTCTCCTCTGGACATTTCATTGACAGAGAGAAGTGTGTTACAGGAAGAATGTTTAAAGTATAAACTTAAAGGAGATGCTACAGACATTCTGGTCTCAGACCGACAGGAACAACAATGGACAACAAGCGGCCCGACGGCCTTGGTGCCGGAACATTCTCCTACAACTCAGTCACAGTTATCTTTGGGTGAATTCTTCTTCTGCACAACAATAAGAAAGACGCATCTGAAATATATACTCTACTACGTATACTCTACTACGTAGAAATATCGAATCAGTAAAAGTCCTTCATTTAAAATATTTTAAGAACAAAAGTATTGGCATCAAAAATGATTGTGGATCATTTTTGAAAGAATAATAGATTATATTACTGGATTATTATAGTTATGAATGCATTAATGTGTAAACTGGTAAAAGTGGAGCTGATCTCATCTACCTGATGTATAGCTTAACCTAAAACAATACATCATCATTTATTAGTTTATTTATATTTCGTATTAATAACTGAAGCTGTCGAATAAATGTAATGGAGTCGAAAATGTAACTGGAGGTACCAAATCAAAGTAAAAGTATCTAAATACTTGAATCCAGTATACTTGACCCTGAAATGTACTCCCCGTCCTGCAGATGGATGTCTGTTGCGCTTCTATCGAGGTCGCCTCCTCCGCGTTGTGAGGAGCGACGAGGAGGTGAGGGAGATCCTGGTCCGATACCATGACCACAACAAGCACGCCGGCCGGGTCCGCGTAATAAAGGAGATCATGGTGAGTTCAGATGAGATGGTGTTGATCCAAATCGAACATTTTAGAGGGATTCACACACACACGTACGTTCCTCTGCCACGTCCAGTTGATGTACTACTGGGTCGGAGTGACGGAGGCCGTGAAGACCTGGATCCAAGCTTGTGCCGTCTGTCAGAGCCGAACTCCCCCCGAGCCGCCGGCACCGCGCGTCCAGTTCTGCCTGGCTTACGGCTGCGATGCCTCCAGCTACGTTTACCCTCAGCTCAGCTTCCACAGGTCAGACGCCACACAGCTACAAAAGCTGTTAAAAACTAAAAATTATACTCTTATTGTAAAGTTTTGTCAGATTTATTACCTGCGTGTATCTTCCGTTTATTAGCTCTACATTGTCGGGCTTATTGGCAGTTAGCAAGTGTAGGAAGCGTATTTAATGAGAATAAAATAGGACCTAAGATGGAGCCTTGTGGTGCTCCACAGGCAGACTTTCCTCTTGTTCAGCTTTGTCTCAGCTTTAAAACGACAGAACTCTGTCCTGCAGGTTTCCGAAGGACAAAGAGCGAAGGAGAAAGTGGCTGGTGGTGTCTCAGAGGGACGAGGGCTCGCTCCGCACTAACTCCTGCCTCTGCTCCAGACACTTTGAGCCGGCCTGCTTCTCGCTGAGCGAGGAGGGTCAGCTGACTCTGTCGCCGGACGCCGTACCGACCGCCATGCCGGTGACGGTGCAGGAGGACGAGGTGACGCAGTGCAGGACCACACACACACAATAAGTAGGCAGCAAAAGATGGCGTCTGCACAGCTTCACAGATAAATACGTGTGTGACTGTGCAGCATGCTAAAGACCAAAGGCCAACCACACAGGAGCTCACATCAATAAACAAAATGCAGACAATAACCGCAAAAACATGTTTTTAGGAGGACGCAAAGGTTTAAATGAATGCCTCCCAACCTTCAGATCTAAAACCTCCACAAGTGTTAATGAAACAAACAAAATACAAACTGCAAAATTCATGTTCATATTTGTCTCTTATTTGATCTTTACTGTAACTTTTAACTCTTCAGGCCTCTAAAAAATGAGGTCATTAGCAAAAAAGAGGTTGAGAGGCACTAGTCTCGATTATTCATGTTCCATTCAGTTACATTTACACTTTAATAATACATTGTTAATATATGTAGCCTCAAATTATCTTTGTTTGGTCCCTTTTTAAACTAAT